>NC_035108.1:331997466-332240625 GCF_002204515.2 Aedes aegypti
AACATTTTCGAATCATGAATGGTGCCTCTCTTTCGTATATACATAAGCTAATGACAAATAAGGTTTTTGGCAAAATTGCGTCTAGTTCATGCGAAAATTTGTCAACTTTTTGAAACAATGATTACTATCATTTTTACTGACACTACCGAAAATTCATGTCTCACATTAGTTGTGCAGACGATGTGATCAAGACAAATGCGGGTGATACTAAATATGGCATCGCCGAAAACGATTCCGTTGTCAAATCTTTTATAAGTTTATTCAATTAGGCAACATTAACTAATTACTATTAAGAATGTAGATTTTCCTTAGGAAATTGTCTACTTTTAGGCGTATTCCGCTATTCAAGGTGTTTTTAATTTTGAAATAACTCAAAAAGTAAATGACTTGTAAGAGTTTGGTCTTCATATTCGGCTTCAGGGGCCCTGATTTTAGTAAGTAACGACATTTTCAATATTAGCGAACGTTGTTTACTTGGGTGATCAATGTTACCCCATATCAGCTGAATAAAAAAATCACTTAAAACATTTATTTAAACATGTTTAAATCTTTCGAAAAACAAAATAAAGTATATAGTTAGGAGCGGTGGGTGCCAGTACTTGTTTTAAAAATATAAAACTTGTAACATTTGTATTGTGAAATGGAAAATTTAAGAAAAACTCAAAAAAATGATCAATGTTACCCCGGATTACGGTACCACACAAACCCACCTAATTCCAGTACCAGGTTCAAACAACAATAGCGATCCTTCTACTTCACGCATTACTTATGGTGATGTCCGATTCGAAAGCAAAAGCAAATTCAAATTCAATCAGCCTTACAATCGATCGGTAAAACGATAAGATAGCATTCAGATTAAGGGAAATTTAAAAAAGATATCACTATGTGGTCCAAACAATACTAGGATATTTGAGATGAAAAGTAAAACAAGAAGTGCAAAACTCTATTGACGTTTATCAGAGCATAAAAAGCATAGCTAAATATCAATTTTATCAAAGCAAAACGCAAACATCGAATCATACTCGGATCGATTGAATTGTTATCAGATGGAAGGCTACCAGATCGATTTCTTAGGAGGAATCAAATGAACAGATTTAAATCTTACTCATAATAATATCATGAAAGTATTTGCTTTGATACGGCTAAAGATAACTCGAAAAAATAAGCATACAGCGAAATACTTACACAAAAAGGAATTATACAACTAAAACGCTCATTAGTTCTTAAAACTTATACCAATAGAAAAGAAAACTCAGAATATTGAACAGGAAACGAAGCACTGCCACTCGATATTGACGAATGTTGAACAGAAGTTCAGAGCTATAACCAAAATTAACCAGGTATTTGTTTTCCACTCAACATGAAACTAGTCTAGCATCAAAGCAAAGAACGGATCACTGTCCACCACAAATATTACAACACAAGAAAGGTGGGCCACAAATTTATAGAACCATTCAACTAAGGGATTTGCTAAGCATCTACACACAACCAACAACCAAAACTACAACCACTTACATTCCGCCGACAAGGTTTTGGAAGACTCTTTTTTCGGACAACCCTTATGGATGTAGGATAATTGAATAACAAACTTTCGTACGTGTACTGTACATTGCAACAACCGGAAATCTCTTAAAGTCGACAATTGTAAACTATTGAAACTCTAACCATGAGCAGCAAACAACAAGCAGAATAACTTATTCCACTCAATGATGATCTTTTTTGTGATTTAGTAGAAAGGAAAGAATGTCCCCATTATAAAATCAAATTGAGGTATTGACAACTGTACAATACCTAATTATGGTATGATACCAAAATATGGTATTAGTATGCTATTGCGAGTTATTTTTTCTTCCTCGGGAACTATTATATTATTCTAGTATACTTTATCTCTTGAAACATTTCCAGGAAACTCCTTCAGGAATTCTTCCAGAAGTTTTTTTTAGCAGTTGTCACAAGATATTTTCAAAGGTCTCGTAAGAATCTCCGAAGACTTTTCCATATATTTCTTCAAGAATTCATCCAGATTTACCTTAGGGTTTATTCACAAACTTCATAACGCAAAAAATGGCCATATTCGACACCCACCCACCTCCTCGTGACGCTTTTTGTATGAATATTTCACAAATTTTGTATGAGCCGTAACATCACGAGGACACCCACCCACCCCCTTCAGCGTTATGAAATTTGAGAATGGGCCCTTATAATATCTTACCCAAGGAACAATTGGTAGCTTTTAAGATACCTACATGTTTAATACAAGCTGCATAGCAGCAACAATTGCTGAACAAATTTTCAGTTGAAGCATTAATTGAATAAAATTAATTTCTGCTAAGAAGCTGTTATTCCACTTGAAGTTTGTGTTTTGAATAAGAGCAGAACTGCCCATACTCGCATAACAGTCCCATTTGTACAGGGAATCCCATATAATATGGGACTGATATGCGAGTATGGGCAGTGAATAAACCTCTGAAAATGCAAATATAGTAGCTTTTGTTCTAAAACACATAAGAAGTTTAACAATTGACTGATTGAAAGCTTTCATAGGTTGTAGCCATCATTTTAGTAAAATATTGAACATTTGATTAACAACAAATCGTACAAAAGTTTCAGTGTCTTATACTTAAAATGTTGACCAGCATGATTAGTAAAACTCAAAACCAATGCGAACAACAATACATGAGTATGCTTTTATTCAAGCAAAACATATCATGTCTTTCTATGTTATTTTCAAATGCTTCAATTGTTTTTCAAATCAAATCTAAGACATGTAGGCGACTATGGATCAACGAGGGCAAAGTTCGAATCACATTGGATTGAAAAGATCATAGGGTTTTGTTCTTCTTCGTCGTAAGCGCTACTATTCGTCGTATCAAACTTTAAATGTTCCACTACGGCGGATATTCAACTGCAACATAGATTCATTATCCAAGTGTAATTTTGTGAAAGCTGTTATGGTTTGTACACTTGTACACCAAAAATGCAATAAAACTACTGTATTTCGGTAAATAACTTCAGTTTAATTATCCACTTTGCACTTTTTCATAGAAATCGCATGGACGAACATGATTTGAGAGAAATGCTTAGCGATCGACTGAGTCACATCACTTTCCAACACAAGTTTCTTCCCGCCCCTGTGGGTGACTTACTTCGCCGGGCACTTATTTTCACTATGGAAAACCTTCGTACCATCAACCAGAGATCCATCAATCACGATACGAAGGTTTGAACCACCTCGCGTCCGTCCGTCAAGATGCTCCCATCCTTATCCCGGCACATCTCAGCTCGCGGCACGAAGCCTTTGCGGGATGTGTTGAGTTTCTGATAGAACTTCCGCGTTTCTTAAGAACGGTACAGCAACTCCATCTCTTGGCATTCCACCTCTTCCAGGCGGCGCTTTTTGTTCCGGAATAGGCGGGTTTGCTGTTTCCGCTTCAGTCTGTATCGTTCCACGTTTTGTTGCGTACCATGCTGCAGCATTGCAGCCCGCGCTGCATTCCTCTCCTCCAAAACCTCCTGGCACTCTTCGCCGAACCAATCGTTTCTTGAGCTCCGTTCCATATATCCGACAACGCTTTCGGCAGCGTCGTTAAGTCTGCTTTCTCTGTCCTCCAGCAGTCCTCAAGAGAGGCCCTAACGAGCTCGCCCTCATCCTTCAACGCTGCCTCAAGATGCTGCGCATACGCATTGGCTACATCTGGTTGTTTCAGTCGCGCTAGATTGTACCGAGGCGAGCGTCGATACCGTACATTGTTGATGACGGATAGTTTTGGGCGCAGTTTCACCATCACTAGATAGTGATCAGAGTCAATGTTAGCGCCACAATAGGTTCTGACGTCGGTTATATCGGAGAAGTGCCGTCCATCGATCAAAACGTGGTCGATTTGTGATTCTGTCTGCTGGTGATCGAAAGGTGGAAGCAGCACTATGATGAACAGCTGAATGGCGCAGAGAACACAGGCACAGAAGGTCAGGACAGCGAAGGCGATGGCTACGTCAGCACAGCGGACAGCGGTAACCAACCAGTTCCCACGATGGGGGAAGTTAAGGATGCTATTCAAAAGCTCAAGAACGCCAAGGCCGCTGGCAAGGATGGTATCGGAGCCGGACTCATCAAGATGGGTCTGCACGGATTGATTGTCAGAATCTGGTAAACGGAACAGCTGCCCGAGGAGTGGAAGCAAGGGATCATATACCCCACCTACAAGAAGGGCGACAAACTGGAGTGTGAAAACTATCGTGCGATCACTATCCTGAATGCCGCCTACAAAGTGCTATCCCAGATTATCTTCCATCGTCTATCATCAATAGCAAATGAGTTTGTGGGAAGTTATCAAGCTGGTTTCATCAACGGCCGCTCGACGACGGACCAAATCTTCACTGTACGGCAAATCCTCCAGAAATACCGTGAATACCAAATCCCAACGCATCACCTGTTCAACGATTTTAAAGCGGCTTATGATAGCATCGACTGCGAAGAGCTATTGAAAATCATGGACGAGTACAGCTTTTCCGGGAAGCTCACAAGACTAATATGAGCAACGATGGACGGTGTGCAGAATAGCGTGAAGATTTCGGGCGAACATTCCAGTTCGTTAGAATCCCGCCAGGGACTTCGACAGGGTAATGGACTTTCATGCCTGCTGTTCAACATCGCGCTAGAAGGTGTCATGCGAAGGTGCCGGGTTCAATAACCGAGGTACGATTTCCACAAGATCCTTCGCGGATGATATAGATATTGTCGGCAGAACATTTGGAAAGGTGGCAGACCTGTACACTCGCCTGAAACGTGAAGCGACAAAAGTCGGCCTGGTGTTGAATGCGTTAAAACAAAGTAAATGCTGATAGGCGGAACCGAGCGCGACAGTGCCCGCCTAGGAAGCAGTGTTACGATAGACGGGGATACTTTTGAGGTGGTTGATGAGTTCGTCTACCTCGGATCCTTGTTAACGGCTGATATAAACCTGATGTCGAATTCGTTTTTGAACCTAGGTTGGAACTGGCGCAACCCGTTCTGAATCACAGTTTCAACCCCAACCCGATTCAGGTTCGACCGAAGTACAATTTGCTTGACGTTCGTTTGTTTATGTATTGATCACCGACCCAGTTCCTAAAAACGAAAACGACATGAGAGAGACTCACGAAGAGGAAAAATATCAACGTCATATGCAGCCCACTTTCCCCTCTCACGAAACGTCAAATGCAGCCCACCGTTTTTATGGCTGAAAAAGTGGAAAGTATTGTGTTCAAAGTAAACTGTTATTAAAAACCTCAGTCGGCGGAGCAGTTTTTTCCAAAGTTGCTGATAAATCTAAGCAGAGGATTAATTATTTCTAATGTCTGCTACGTTTGCTGGCTTAAAATTTCACTCAAACGGATATTTATGATTCGATGTGATGCAAACTCAATCATTTTTTGCTGAGAGGTTCATGTGAGGATTTGAACAGCATGCGCATAATTGGTATAAACACAAAGTATAATAAGAAAAAAAACTCAGCAATCACAGAAAAAGAAGACTGTCTTCGCGAGTCTCGTCTCAGATATAAACGTAAGGTGTCGGCCAGGGTAGACGCGTCACGCGAAGCGACGCGAAAATCCTTTGGAGTTTGACATTTCATTATTAATAATTGATATTCCTTCCCGTGCAGTTTTCGCGTCGCTTCGCGTGACGTGTCTACCCTGGCCGACACCTTAGACGTGAAATACGGAGACGCATCATCAGCGCCTACTATGGGCTCCAGAAGAAGCTGCGATGGAGAAAGATTCACCCCCGCACCAAATGTACCATGTACAAAACGCTTATAAGACCGGTGGTCCTCTATGGACATGAAGCATGGATCATGCTGGAAGAGGACCTGCAAGCAGGGTTGCCACATATACAGCTTCATCTGTATTTTACAAATTTTCTCGAATATTTTGAACCAAGAATCTGTATATACAGATTGCAGATTATTTGGAAAAATACTGATATACAGATTCCGCCAAAACTATACAAGTTTATACAGATTTTTTTTTAACAAAAATAAAAATATTCATTTTTGAATACCTTAAAATATTAACTTGGGTGTGTCAGTTTTGCATTGTAGTTACAAATAATTGGTATTTTATTTTTCTTATTTCTACTTTAATTTCCAGGGATACAGATGTAAAATACATATATTTTGCTCCAGGATACAGAAATACAGATAATTCAAAGAAAAAATACAGATTTTAATGTGGCAACCCTGCCTGCAAGCACTTGTAGTGTTCGAACGAAGGGTGCTTAGGACCATCCATGGCGGTGTTCAGAAGAACGGTGTGTGGCGGCGGAGAATGAGCCACGAGCTCGCTAGGCTCTACGGCAAATCCAGGAGGTGGCGAAAGCCGGAAGGGTGCGCTGGGCAGGGCATGTTGCAAGACTACCGGACAACAATCCTGCAAAGATGGTGTTAGCCTCGAATTCGGTTGGTACAAGAAGGCGGGGAGCACAGCGAGCGAGGTGGCTTGATCAGATGCAACAAGATCTGGAGAGCGTGGATCAAAATCGAAGTTGGAGGGACACAGCTATGGACCAAGTAAATTGGCGTAACATCTCATCTTGACCTACCGTAAAATGGGGCGAATAGAAACACTTTCCGACATGTTTGAATGTGTACAACTTAAACCGTGCGGATAAAAACCAATTTTATTAGCCTTAAATATGGGTCGCGTCTTCCTTTGCTAAGACCCCAATTGCTGTTAAAAAATAAAAATTATATCGTACAAAGATTTATGAAAATGTTGTATGTTTCTATTCACCCCGCAATGGGGCGAAATGAAACACTGTTCAGTAAATATCAATACTTTTTTTCATTTTAATGCAAAAATAAACACATTTTTAAGTGCATCTAGAAGAAATATCAACATGTATTTACTTAGTGAAAAAAAAATAAAATTTTTAAAATTAAGTTTAATTTTCGATCGTTTTTGAAATCAGCAAAAATGGCGGATGTTTCAAGCTATCAAAAATGACTGACATTTCAATATTTTCCTCTGAATTTTTCTATGAGAAATGTAGCAAAATTTTTAATTTGAAAGTAGTCTAGCGGTACTCTGTTTAGGGACGTTCCGATATTGCAAAGTTATCGATCGATTATCGAATAAAAGTATCGATACCACCGATATATTGAATCGATATATCGGAATATCATATGATATATCTGAATAAAACAATTAGGAATTTTGCTGCCCGTTTAGTTTTCTAAGATTCGAAAAAAAAAAAAATCTTTGAATACTCAAGATTATTGGTAATTTGACCGATATGGACATAAACATTTTCTGTTAAGATACATTAAAGTACAATTCGAATGGTAACGACTTTTTTAAATATCGTAATTTCGGGTAAAATTGATCATTTTTGACGGTTTTTCTGATCTTTTTTCTATACTGTTGTCTATGCCCAACAACTTTATTCAGGAAAACGAGTACGATGGTGAGTCTTATTAGCTCATGTACCGAAATTTTCTAACAAAGGTGATTTTAATGTTAAAAATTATCTTTAAAATAAAAAAAATCGGGGTAATCCCATTTTGGGGTGAAATTGATCACTTATCAATACAATAATTGTTAGTTTCGAAAACTGCTCAACTTACTTAATTTGAGCTCACTGAATCCGAATATGCTTTTTAAATTCCTAACAAATGAATATTTATGAAAATATTAAATAATTAAGCTTCAACATACAGCAGAAAACGCCTCAATGTAGGCAATTTTCAGAGAAATGTTCAAACATCTAACAGAAATTCAATTATTTCAACAAAATGAGCAATTTGGTACAAGTTTTGATGATAAAATCTGTTTTGGGGATATATATTTAGCAAACTTACAAGCTTTGAGAATGGTACCATGTTCAAATCCTTTTTTAGAACTAGAGTCTTCGAATACCCGCCCGAACATGATTTTGCATTTTTACACTATTTCCATAGAAATAAATATTCTTTAACAGAAAAAAACTTCACAACACACAATTCGACAATAGTTAAGACAAACAACTTTCATTCACTACAAGTTTGATTGATTTTGGTGCTCTATTTGTAAGAATAAAATTGTGTGACATGATGATCAATTTTACCCTACCGATCAATTTCATCCGAATTTACGGTACATAAATTGAATTATGAATGAAGAAAACCCTTCAATTGTTTTCCTTATATTAATGCACGATATATCGGAAGAAAATTTCGAATATCGAAAGCAAAATATCGATACTCCGATGTATCGGAACGTCCCTAACTCTGTTGCTTTTCAACTAATGGGAAAAACGTATTTCAGTAGGTTTTTAAAGGTTATCATTACATAATATTCACATTTTTAACTGAAGGTCGCTTTGTTTCTATTCGCCCCGTTTTACGGTATTCGTTTCACTTTGCCCAGGGGTACATTACAATTGTTTCTTTTGAATAACCGGGTGATTGGATGACTTCATAAGTATTTTAAGGGCTGAAACTTCTATTCTTCTGATTCTATTCAAGGTACCAGGTAGAGACAAAAGCAAGCCTAATTCTTTTAGATACTCAGTTTATGCTGACCGAGAAGTTGTTGAAAAATATGTTCGCCTTGGTACACGTGCAGACCCCGCAAACTGAAATGATGTGTTGCGACTACGAACAGACCGTTCAACGGATTACGTTACCAACAGAAGTACCGCAATTGACGAATTGAAACATATTTTTCACTGATCTTTATAATGTCTGATCTTTATAATGACATTGAGTATCAGCTAGTAGTCACGAAAACCCTAACATTGCGAGCAATAGTTTTAACAGATTTTAATGTTTTGATGGATTTCTTTCATTTCTAAACTGCAAATCACAGTACAACTATTTCATAAAAATAATCTATATTCGATGCAAATTTAGTTGCACATCAACCCTCTGTATCTGTACATAAAATGGTTCTCCATTTTAAAGAGAACAAATGCTTTACTCCTCTGGTTCTGAAATTAAAAAACAACAACAGTCATTCCGTCACAATTTCGAGCTCTTACTGGCTAGCACCACCACTGATCCTTTCGGCCGTCTGTTCTGCGATCACTTTGATCAAACTCTCGTCATATCCCTGGTCATCGTCATCGGCAGATTTGCTTACATCATTGGTTGTTTCGGAAACGGACGATTTCGGAATGGAAATAGCACGAAATGGTCGGCTTTGGCCCTTAGCTGGATTTATGTCAAACATAAACGAGGAAAAACGAAAATTTTGAAAAGAAAAATAAACAATTTTAGTCGTTAATTTAAACAAAATTGTTGAAATCATAAATTTGATCCAGATAAGAGCCAAAGACTTCCAGCAAAAGAATACCCGGGTTTCCGTTTAAAACAGCATCTGCGCGAGAGCATTTATTTTGGAATATAGACTTAACTACTAACGAAATGCTTGGGTGATCGCCGAAAATGGTTTACTCTATTGCGATTCTGCTCTGCCCACCGTATTGATCTGCCCTTATTATCTCTCAGTTCGCTTGCAAACAACGGACGTACGGAACGAAACCGAACATAATAATCAACTAGTTTACGGTCGCCGCCGCGTTCACGAATGTCGAAGACGATCGGATTTCCTCTCTCGAAAGGCAGTACAGATTGTACACTATACACGCTAACTGGGTGATGACTTACTTATCTGGATGGAAACATAGAAGGGAGAAAACAGATGTTTTAACAATGATGGAAATAGTTGAAACTTAGAAAATAATCGTCGTGCTTTAGAGTTATAGTATCAGAGTTGGGTACCCTACAAATGAAAACTTCATAGATCCCTGTTATAGGAATCAGGGAATAAGGTAATCTGGGATAACATACTCTTTTGAGACAAAACGACCCACATTGTTTCGTCAGGAACTGATAAAAAGAATCCCAAACGAGAGGTTTAGTGAGAAAAATATTACGGAAAATGTCTCAATTCTTCTAAAATAGAACCAAAAACCCAAAGAAGTCGTTTTGCCCCGAGGGTGGATTTCAAAACCATGGTTTGTCATAGGAGACTGCCATAAAACCCCAGTAAAACCTTAAATATTATTAGGGTAATCTCCCATATATTTTCTCAAATGATTTACCTAGCAATGTTCCCAATAGACCCGAGTGCTCCGGTTTTACATCGGCTGGTTGCGAAAGCGGGAAGCAATACAACAAGGGAAGGTAGATTTACTTTATAAGTTTATTGTTCAGTTGTATGAAGCTACACGAATATGCAAAATCAAAACCGGCTAATTCTGAGACTAGAAAACACTAAGAAAATGCGTCGAAACAGTGATTCCGAACGTTTTTTGAAACCATATTGCAAACTTTGTTCTCGAATATACAACTAATCGAAACAGAGTATGATGCGAACAATTTTTAAAAGATGATAAACCAAATTAGAAGGAATCACCAGTCGGCACATTTCAGTTCCTTTTAAATAATGATTGTTACGTCAAAATGTTCGAATAAAATGCACAAAACCGCACGTCTTTGGCCTTAACTAAACCAACTTCATTAATCATCTCTTTCTTATAGCATACTATTTCTTACTTGAAACTTTCTTGGACATATCGTCGAACTCGGCATCCGAAATGTTCAGCATCAGACTGTTGGCGGAGAGGTAGACACGGTTCTGCGAGTTTGCAATCTGTAAAAAGCAAAGAATGTTAGTTAAATATGCCTTATTTGAGATGGGCCTACGCCTAATCAACCATACCGTTCGGGCAACGTTCTGTGCGGCACGGATCTTCCTCAGCTTCAGGTAGCCGGGATTTTGACTAACGGCCAGACCCAACATTTTCGCGGCCTCGGCTTCTCCCTCAGCCTGCACGATTTTCTGCTGACGTTCCTGCTTGGCGCGCTCTACGAGGAAAGCCGCCCTCTGGGCCTCCTGCTGGGCAACCTGTTTGCTTTCGACGGCGGCCGTATATTCCTTGCCGAAGCTCAGCTCGGTCAGCGAAACGTCATCCAGAATGATGTTGAAATCCTTCGCGCGCTCGACCAATTCCCGGCGGATCAGCAACGAAACCTGCTGACGCTGGGTGATCAGCTGTGAGGCATTGAACTTGGCCACCACACTCTTCAGCACTTCGTTGCAAATCGATGGCAGGACCTTCTCGTCGTAATCCAATCCCAGCTGACGGTACATGATTGGCAACCGGAGGGCGTCTGGGCGAGAAAGCACTCGCAAAGAAATGTTCACCATCTGTAAATCTTTCGAACCAGTGGGAGACGAGATTTTTCTGGGGCGCGAACGGATATCGTACACGATAGGGTACTGGAACCATGGAACTCGGAAATGCAGACCTTCACTGTAGATATCGTCACCAACACCACCGATACGGTTGAACATGATTGCACGGTGACCACCCTCAACTGGAATCAAAATGAAACTTTGTTAGATAAGCAGCTAAACTAAGCTTATTTGTAAAAGACAACTGCCTGAAAACAGGAGATCCAACACGAACAAATAAAGCAAAAAGAAATTAAACATGAACCAGGAGATAAAAAATCGTACAATGGTCGATAGAGTGTGAGAAGGCATTTCACTAAGAACATTTTGAGACAATAAGTATTATTGTTCGTATTGCTTGTGTATTGTATTGTTTCATTATTTTCCCGAGAATTTTATTAGAAATTAACAATTCGTCCAAAGTAGGGGTGATCGGGGCAATATGGGCCGCCTAAGGAAAACGTCATGGAATGCATAGAAAAACAGCAAAAATTATGGTTTAAATGCAAGTGACTTGTACTATAAAATGTTATCTTCCATGTTACGTCGATAATTAATGTTAACATTAACTTGCAAATTATTTCAGGAAGTTTTTGGAACACCAACCATATGGGGCAGTATGAGCCACCTCATTCAATCGAATGATTTTTATTTAAACAGTATAGAGAAGAGTAAGTGGTGAAGAGTACATTATTGGAAAGCAAATTGTATTGGCTTTGCTTGAAATTATTGATTCTAGCGGCTTATATTTTAAAGATACATAATACATAGTAAACAGACCATGTTATACTAGTACTAAATTGCGATACTTGATTCAACATATTTTCTAGCAAAGTGTTCCACTTGTAATGGTGCATAAAGATGACTATGCAGTAAAAATAAATCTGGTATATTTAGGCAATGCATTTTTATGTTCAAAACATCGTTTGTTTTGCTTCAATCTAGGTGGCTCATTTTGCCCCGCCCTTTCATCTTGAAAATAATATATTGTTTTCCAATAATTTTGTTTACGAACAAATCTAATTTCGCTCACGAACTGTTCATAATGATCAGAAGTTTCAATGGATTGGTAAAATTTACCAGAATTATAAATATAATTGTCTTATAGACTTAATTAAAAACTGCCAAAATTATAAGCTTTTCATAACGAAGGACAAATTTGTGCATTTTTGTAAATATCTTGAGTGTTCAAACGAATATTCTTACGGTTTTTATTGTGGTAGCTATTTGAGGCATCATTTAGCAGATCATAATGACACTAGACAATAAAACACTGTTTTTGAGGTCAAAACCGGGGTGGCTCATATTGCCCCGTATGTTCATATTGCCCCTATTGCCCCTATCTTTTTTAGAAAAATAATTTAACTAGTAAGGTCTCAACAGATTTCTAAGGATTTCATTTTCATTTTCATTTTGCAGCGTTTGGTGGGGCAATGAGAGCGCAAGTCAGTCCAAAGCCGGGGTAAGGGATAGGTAATGGCCGTAATAGTCTATGCGGACCACTTGAACACCATCGGAAAGGATAAGAAGGGTTGGGGTAGGGTATAGGGAATGGAGAAGACTTGACACAGTAATGCGATTAATGCTGCAAAATGTAAATGTGCTGAAAGCAATTTAATTTGAGTTTTGAAGTTTGATTTGACTTATTAAAATTCCAAATAGATCGGCCATTGTACAAGTAAGAAAGAATATGCTGATCGCTTTCTAGAAATTTGATAAACAACAAAATAATAACAATATGAGAGTGATGCTAAGGGCTGCTGATGGCACAATGCGACGCTTTAGGAGATTTTGATACTGAATGAACATTACTATACAGAGCGCAATTTAATCGATGGTGATAGCTTTACAAACTTTATCTGTTTTTACACTGATTGGCGATGCTGATTTATATAAAAATATTTAAAAAATATTTGATATTAGTTCATTTGTTTATGTGATCTAGGTGTTAATAATGGAAAAATTTTACATACCCTTGATGAAATACTTCCCTGACCAGAAATATTATATTTTGAGCGCCCTTTTCGAAGCTATTCTATCCAGGTATCCATGTACTGCTTTCAATCCTGAAATTATTCTTATTGTGCATGCTCATGCATTATATTAGTGATGCTCATAATCATGCAACAGATAAGAAGGAGAGAAAAAGAGAATATAGGAACAGTGATTAGTAATGAGTTAATTATGTAGTTTTGTTAGAATTATAAACAATTAAACAGCAGTAATGAATAACTTATAAAATTACTTTGCAGCATAGCTGAGCCTTTCGGAACGTAAGACCGATGTATAAAAATAATTTGTTTCGAAATTGTCCGCGTGGTCTTCTAGTGCCCCTATTAGATCAGAATCAGTCATAGACATACATATCGAATGCTCGCCATGACCCTATGACCAACATTTGTATATGTATAGACTTAGCTGATGTGGCTTTTCTAATAGGTAGTTCTTTCACTCATTGATTGTCTTCAAAACCTTGTCAAGTATAGAAAATTGATTTTATTTCATTTATTACTACATTAAAGCTACATTGTACTTATTAAGTATTAGGTATTATTTTATGTTTTTAACACTATTGATATTATCAAAGCCAGAATTCCCAGTGGGTGAAGAATTTTATAGTACTAGAACACCATAGAAGATCGCTTAACATTACCTAATCATGGAACGGCTTTTTGCTCTATTATTTTAGGTAGATGCTATTGATCTCCCTTTGCTCCTATCCGCAACCCGGTGCACGCGCCCTGTTGGTTTTCGAAAACCTCGTAGAAGATTACAAACCGTCAATGGCATTCCCAATTACTACCCCACATTGCACATTCAAGGGTCTGATTGTGCTCCTAACCCACCCTCAGTCTGTAATCTTCTCGCCAGTTTGAAATTATATTTTCCCGAAGTGAAAGTAATTTTGATGAGTGATAGCGTAGTGCAGCCCAACTGCATAGTACAGTAGTTTAACCAGAATCTTTAGGTCAGAAGATAAAATCTAAATTTTGTAATAAAAAGGTTGCCATTGCTTTGAAATTTACCCAACATCTAATCAAAACTACTAACAACAGCGATCAATTATCAAAATTCATCGCTCCCTGGAAAATATAATCCCAAGCCCAGGGAACTAGTAAGGTCTCAACAGATTTCTAAGGATTTGCTTCAAAATTGTCAGAATATCGTCAAGATTTCAAGCAGGAATTTCTCTAAGGATACCTTTGTAGGTTTTTCGGTATTATGGACAAATCTAAATTAATGCGAGTTACCAAAACAAACCTGAATACTCGTGCGAGCTCTGCGGCTATAAAAGAGCTCTGAATAAACCTATGTTCATCGTAAACTAGTGAACAAATGTTGTTGCTCCTTGAAAGAAGTGTCTCTAGAGTTGACACAGAGTGTCAACTCATTTACAGGAAAATCAGGGAATTTAATATTTTCAGATTTTTCAAGGTTTAAAAATGTAATTCTAGAAATTATCCAAAATACATAAATGATTGACGAATGGTTAAATTTAGGTGATTAAAAATTTATTTTCAAAGATAGGCAGTTTGGCTTCGAAACACTTAAACATTGAAATCTAACGATATATTTCAAAGTTGTTTGCACTACAATAAAAAGATATTTGTTTACCTGTTTGTTCTAAATGCGTAAACAACATACGGAAAATTTAGAGAAATTTGGTGTTTCTTATTCAATTTTCACGAAAAAGAAGCAAATTTTGTGATTTTTATTTAATTTCCACAAACTTGTTTGCAAAAATACCTACTTGTTTTTTACTAAATGATCTGAAAATGTCTTCAATTATCAAAATCAGATATGAAAAAATATTCTAATTGATCTTAAATAAAAAATCTGAGTGTCCATCCATCCGGAAAATCCGGGAACAACATGAAAAATTTGGGAAGTACAAATGGTCGAGAAAAATACGAAAAATACACACTCAATCTGTTCGGTAAAAATTTCAGAAATCGAAAAACAGAGATTTTTTACTGGTGAAATTTGCTTTTCAATTACGCGTGGCGACAGTTTTCATTTTACTGACTTTTTCAGTAGTTCCAAAACCCAGTAAAATTTTACTGACCCCAGTAATTTAATCTAAGTGTGTACCCTGGATTTCGGAGAACACATTCTAGAAAAAAAATCCAAGAGAAGCACAGCTGGCAGTCAACTCGTTCTTTGCGTCATGACTGTTTGGTGAGTTGATAGAGAGATAGTTAACGATTTCTAGTCTTTTTTTCAACTAGGTTCTTCAAAATGATCGTTGATTTCCTGGGTACCTGGGTATAGAATATCAAGAAAATCATTGAAACATCTCTAGAAGGGTTCTTGTTGAGATGTTGAATAGATTTCCATTTAGATTCATTGTATTTTTTTATGATATCTTTAAAAAATCGTAACGGGAATCGTTACGAGAATTTATTATTTTCTTGAAAGTTCTTCCAGAGATCACACGAAAATGTAGGTTTGGTAGGTTTTAGAAAAGATCCTTCGATGATTTTTCTTGAAACTTTTAGAGCTTGGCGAAAAGCTGAGTCAAAAAAATATTTGGCAAATTTGTTGGGAAATCTACTGAAATCAAGGACAGATTAATTAAGAATTCCATTTGGCGGATTTCAGAATTTACTGATGGTACTGGTTCATGGTAATGAACCATCGATCTTGACTATCCATGATCTGTGAGTTTCACCAGCACAATTTCTCCAGGAACCAATCATGTCCCATGTCTAACACATAATTTCGAAGGCAATCTATTGAACTTTGCCCTTTTGTGGAAATATAGTCCTCATTTAGATATATAAAGCAGACATTTGTTCATATAAATTCAAGATCTTTTAGAATTTTTTACGAGTTCTACGATGTTTTGGCAGTCTTTCCAAATGAACATCGAACACGTTGGTTCATGCTGTTTCATACTCTCCATGTGCTCTGCTCTCGGGATCAAACAGAAACCCTCGAGCTTGAACCTAAACCTAAACATGTGTAAAGTGATCATTGATGTCCTCATTATTTTCCTGGGTATTCCATCGAGAGGATTGATATATCAAAACAAATCAATAAATTGATTGGGTAGATGGAGATCTCTGCAACATTGAATGCATTATTCGCTGAATAAATATCTTGTTTTACAGTGGCAATATGAATGATTGCCTAATTGAACATGTTTTATTATTTCCAGGACTCTTGTATGCTGACGAACCAATCGGTAGCTTAGTTAGTAAAGCGCTCATCTAGCATACAAGAGTACTGAGTTCGAATCCCAGCCGAGCACGTGGATTTTTTTCATAATTTCACCCATAATTTATCCATCTTTACCACGTGTATGTTAGGTCCACCTATCTCAAGCGGATTGCTTTATCCCACTTTATGATTTTGGTACCTTTTACTTGTTCGTACCTACGGGATTTATGTTCTATAAACACTGGCTGCGGTAGGCACAGATGAGAAGACTTCCGGACTGTGGACTAATTAACATATTATTTTATTCTTTATTTTAAGGATATAGAAGAGTAATGAGTTTAATTAATTTAAAAACCAAGTTTCTTCCCATTTCATTTGGTAGTACGCAATAATTGAATATCATACTAGAAGTGTATAATGAAAAAAAATTCATTATTTTGCACCAAAATACAAGGAGAAAAAGAAAAATAGTGACTTTAAATACCATATTCGTTGAAATAAGAGGCTTTAGAGGCCTTTCAATAAAAATAGAGACTTGCATTGAAATAGTGACCAAATCTCTAAACAGAGACGACCTGCTACCAGCCCTGAAATCATTAGAAATCCTGAAGCTTTTCCTCGAGTAATCTGAGAAGTTCTTCAAAAACCTGTTGAATAGTCGCGTAATTATCTCAGGAAGCTTTAGGTTTTGCATCAGAACTCACTGCAGCACTTCCATTAATACAAGATTAGATGTTAGCTGTGCATAGCTTCCATAGCGGCATGTTATGTAACAACAAATGTTTGAATATGTTTTCCCATGGTTGTACAAAAGAAGGTACAGTTTCAAAACTTTACAAACCTTAACCGAAGTGCTATGATATTTTGGATCTATCCCATGGAATTATTACTCAGAATTATGTCAATATGTATTATATTGTGTAATCTCCATGTGAAACATTCCTCAACAAAAAAAATCCAGCGGTTTTTGAAGGTTATGTTGCTTACATCAAAAACTTTCCAAGAACCACTCATATTCCGTACAGCGGCCTTACCTGTGAACATGGAATTGTTGATACCGTAGGCAGCGGCACCGACAGCCGCCAGCAGCTTTAAACCGGTCGCCAATCCGGGCGGACCGCCCTTGCCGAATTTTCCGGCCAAATCGTTCAGCTTACTCTGAGCCATTTTAGAACTGCGACAGGCACTGCGCAATTAGTATGCTGTTTTTTAAGTTTTCCGCGCTGAAAATAGTTGTACAATAATTTAACACTCGCTGCACAAGAATTATGATGAAATTCGGTAAATTAAGACTTAATTTTGCACCTACATTGAAACGGGAACACAGAAACAGCACGTATGGATGCAATGAAAATCTCACACTTTCTGAGGTTTTTCTTTCAGCAACAGAGAGTGATCAAATTATTCAGCGGCTGTTTGACAGCTGCGCTGAATTAAAGGAAAATGTCAACATTTGTATAACAGTTTAGGCAGGGTTGCATAAAATCAGGCACACATTTTCAAAACGACGTACACTACAACGCAGATCTACTCAAACCTGCACGGTGGTTTGCGAATACCCTTTAATGGGTAAAAAAATACCTATTATCGAATAGTAATCATATCTATCTATCTATATATAAATAAAAATTGAATGGTGTTTGTATGTCACGAAATGGCTCACGAACGGGGCAACGCATTTGGATGATTCTTTCTCCATTTTGTTCGTCAAAGGTTCCGACGTGTTTGTGTGTGTAAAAGTTCCAGGATGTGCACCGGGAGAGTAGGAAAAACGGGACTGAACGGAACTGTCATTTTGTTTGGGACGATTCATAGCGGTTTTCAACAGCCTACTTGATGGCAAGACGAAGATTGCCGGGACCACTAGTCTGTCATAAAATGGAGGAATTTCACAATCATGAAAAGGGTAAAAAAATACTCATTATTTTAACTCGTATACAATGTAAAATCGGGTAAAATTTTACTCATTAATGGGTGAAAAATTAGTTGGAATCCTGCGCGACCACCTTCAGTGGGCGGAAGAGTCAAGTCGAGCCGTTGAATATAATATTATCATCTTCCAGGACGACAAGTACGCGCAAGTAAATATAATACTGTTAGCGAATATCATAATCATATAGAAATATCAAAAATGTATTACAATTATTTCGAATTTCTTGCATTTTTCCAGATCTCCGACCGAAAAAAGGACGAACTTGTAAAGAAGCTGGAAGCAACATTCACTGACCTGTGCCTTTGAATGTCAACACTTAAATGTAATCAAATGTAGAGATTAATAAAAACGGGATAAATTATTGCTTAATATTATTTAACATGATAAAATTACCTTGTATGCATTATATCGAAACGCTCAGCAAAATATGGTTGCCAAAAAGGGTATTTTTTACCCATTTTATAAAACACTCGACACCTCCACAAAGGGTAAAAAATACCCATCCATTGACAGAAACCGCATTTACCCGTTAGGGTTTATTCACAAATTTCACCCATTCCCTCGTGACGCATTTTGTATGAATATTTTTCAAATTTTGTATGGACTGTAACAACTTAACGACACCCAACCACCCCTTCAGCGTTATGAAATTTATGAATGTGCCCTTAAAGAGTAAACCGTGTTTACTCATTAAATGTGGAGAGGCACTTCTAGCGGAAATGGGTGAATTTTTACCCATTAAAGGATATTCGCAAACCACCGTGTGAGTTGTTTCAACGCAAAATCTTAGTTGAGTCCAATAGGCAAATTTAATGCGCCACCATCATAGAGGTCGCTAGGGAAGAAGGGGAGAAATGTCATTGAAAATGTTTGTTTACGTCCAAAATTCAATTTTTTGACCCAAAATTTAGCTCAGAATCAATTAATTGGGTTGTTTAGTGATGAAAAATACACGGTTTTTTGTAGCTTGATCGAAAGAGCACATTTTTGTAAGTGTAACACGATTTTATTGCGCTTTACTACCTTAATTTTGATAAACTAAATGATTGAAAAAGATTTCAATCCGTCGACTCAATGCCATTCAAATTTACATAATGACAGCTCGTCCCGAAGTAAAATATGCCGAGGGGTGATTCAAACGCAATTTCCATACTAAGTTCAGACGTGTTTTAAAAATAGTTCCCGGGCTCGGAAAATTTTGAAACTTTGGATTCTGGCTCAGCTTTTAACGTAGAATCAGAATTTGTAAAAAACAGGATACCCCTAAACAAGCCAATTATTAAACTATTTTCCATTGGCATAATCATTTCGACCCTTTATTCTTGCGATACGCGTGATTTCATAACAAATTTAACCACAAACAAAGAATCCGGAAGTTTATAACCTATGTAGCCAAACACCAATTTTCCAATTTTATCCCACTAATCGTACATGAGCACTGACCGGATCTGTACATTTTCGAAGGAAAACAAGTTTATCATGTTTTTCAATGCTCTTTGTTCGTCTACAACATAACTATTCCGAGAAAAAGTGTAATATGTGTGCTCTTTCCTATGCTGCACACGGTGCGTTCTCAACCCAACCTCTTTTATGACGGTTCTCCTACTAGCCACCAGATGTCGAAGTGATCGTTCAGCTTTGAAAATATTAGCCTATAACCTAAATATGGCTAAGTTTACAAGGCCTCCATGAGGTACTTTGCCTTTAAAGCCATATGAAATATTTACTTAAAATTGGTTTGATTCAACGCAAAATTGAGTTCATTCAACCCAAGTTTGAGAATAATGCATTTCTCGCATAACTTCTGATCTCGCCCTAAAAGCCATTGGTAACCATGTGTGTAGCTCGTTGTTTCTGAGCATTTTAATGGATTTTCATGCTATTTAACAACGCTATGGGGAAGAAAGGATCATTATCTACCTGCCCGTGAAGTTGGTTTGGATGCGTATTCTTTCTTTTGCTGAGAAACAACAAGCTACACACGTGGCTACCTATGGCTTTTAGGGCGTTATCTCAGAGTATGCGAGATTTTACCACAATTTGGCTTATTGGGCCAAACTACCCCCCTTGGGTTGATCGAGCTCTCTCTTTTTTTGACAACTTTGGTAAATTGACAACAAACTTGCATCCTGTAACCTTTATTCACAGAAGAGAGGATCGATGAAGAGAAATCGATCATACGACTTACGCCCTTATTCTAGCAAACGCTTGATATTGTTATTAATCATGGTATACGTAATTCTATAGATATGGTTGTATATGGTTGTGGTCAATATGGGCAATTGTAGCGATTTTCTAGGATTGCAATTTTTCCCTTTGGAAAAAGAGCATACACGGAGACGGAATTCAACTCAATTTTGGGTTGTTTCAACCCAATTCCGTAGTTGAGCCCAATAATTCAATTTTGGCTAAATTTCCAAGGTCCCCACTAGGTAGTTTGGCTTTAATTCCATTAGAAAAGATATACTCAATTTTGGGTTGATTTAACGCAAAATTGAGTTCTTTCGACCCAAACATAAGAAAAGTTGGGGCCCAAATAGCCGTAGCGGTAAACGCGCAGCTATTCAGCATGACCAAGCTGAGGGTCGTGGGTTCGAATCCCGCTGATCGAGGATCTTTTCGTAAAGGAAATTTTATCGATTCCCAGGGCATAGAGTATATTCGTACCTGCCACACGATATACACATGCAAAAATGGTCATTCGGCAAAGAAAGCTCTCAGTTAAAAACTGTGGAAGTGCTCATAAGAACAATAATCTGAGAAGCAGGCTTTGTCCCAGTTGGGACGTAACGCCATAAAGAAGAAGAAGATAAGAAAAGTTGCATTTACCCAAATTTGGCTTATTGGGCCAAAGTACCCCCATTGGGTAGATGCAGCTCTCTCTATTTTTGACAACATTCGTGTGGGAGAAAGAGAAAACCGAGAGATTTTGGGTTGAAACTATAATCGATATAGGGAAAGTGTACCAGTTATGGCTATAGTGGTTCCCTATTTGGCCATATGTGATATTTCAAATGCTTTCACATTTTGAATACTTTTGAATGTTTTAACATCAAGATATATTTGATGCCTAACAACTTCAACACACAAAATGACCAAAAAATTTGAAACAAATAATTTATCACGTGTGGCGAAATAGGGAACCATTATGTCCATAACTGGTACACCTACCCTACTTAATTTTGGGTTAAGTAAACTCAAAAATTAGGTAAAAATATTTTTCCGTGTTGCTAACTGTTCGAAAATGGAACGACGTTTCAATCTGAATCCCACCCCTACCGTTGACATCTTCGCGTCCGCGAGAGAGTCGAGAGTGGAATGTTTTTCAAAACTGATTCGCGAAACGAACGACGGAACGGAACGCGAAGCTCGCGCATCATCCAGCAGTCATTCATTCATATCCAAATCCACAGCAACGCACAGAGAAAAAGAGAGTGCTTTTCGTGAGCTGCGAACCTGTTTTCCAGAATGTCAAAAGTGACAAAGTAGTAGTCGAGAGAGTCGAGTGAAATGATGTCAATCGTTGCTGGTCGCGTACTACTACGGGAAATTTATTTGCATTTTATCGAATCGTGATCGTGAAAATCTTCCCGCGGGTTTCCGCTTCTGGTGCTCGGTGAGGCGCTTGTCCGCGCGGTGATATTTCCGGCCCTCGGGCTAAGCTGCAAAATGTCGAAACATGACCGTGCGAAATCGGGTGGCTTGCTGGATACGTTGTTCTTTGGCCGACCGCACAAAAAGGGAGGCCGTGGCGGTTCTAGCAGTTATGGGGGAAGTGGCGGGCTGGGGGGAGGGGGTGTTAGTGGCCACGGAGGCAGCATCAATGGGGGCCGCCCGCTATCCGGAACGGAATCCGATCTGGTCAATCTGGAGGAGATCAGTAACGCAGTCAAGCGGATGACGGAGGCGGAAGTGAATCAGAAGTTTCTCGAGATTCTCGAGGACATGAATATTCCGAAGGATAAACGGGATCCGCTGCTGCTGAAACCGCTGGACGAGAAGCGGAAAATGATTCTGATGCACATGAAAGGTAAGGGGTTTCGGTGAATGAGGAAAAATCGCGGGGGAGGATTATTTGTTTTTGTTTTGGTACGTTACGAAGGGATTTTTTTTGACGGTCTTCAACAAGTGGGTTAGAAACGTAAGGTACGTAGCTAGGGGAGGATAGTTGCGGAGGGTAGGACTTCTGTGTGTGTCACGAGTGATGATTTGGAGGGGATGTGAGAGAAGTGAGGGTTTAATAGGAAGAATACGCGGAAACGAATACAGAAAGAATTTTATCGTTTGCCGTTCATTACTCCTGTTGATCGCGCGAAACTCGGAACCTTGATCGGTGACAGTGACGGTACGGTAACGTTAATGGGTTGGTCCTTGTAGATGATTCGTCATCTTGGCGAAGCTTGAATATGGGGAGCTATTGTTTGATGTTGTTTTAAATCTCAAATAATTTATGAATTGACTGCTTCAATCTTTGACATGGCTTCAAGTTAGGTAACTAACATGTAAAGGTTTCTGCTTTTTAATTTTTATGTAGAATCGATAATGGTCTCGTGAAAAATTGTTCGCTAAGATAGCTTGCAGATGGCACCATTGTTTCTGTAAAAGAACCAGGGGTGGTTGATCGGCAAAGACCGTTGCAAGATACTCTAAACGATTTGTCTACTTGGGCTGTAAAGCTGGATACCCAGCTCTCACTTAGAATTAAATGCCGAATCTCGGCTTTCTGAAACCGAGATCCGCACAGCCGACCGCTTGGCATTGATCTCGGTTTACAAATTGAAACTGACTAATTCGGTTTGCGTTTATGTGTTCAACTACTGATGAAAACTGACAATCTCGGTATGCTCAAAACTGAAATATCAGCAAAAAAATCAAAACAATCTTTTCTGAGCTACTGATTTTACATCTTTTATTTTTTTTTGGTAACCGTGTCTTCTAAGTATCCTAGTGTCCTTGGTATTTCAGAAGGAAGCGGCCAATGGTGTAGTTCGTTAATATGCCATTTCATAGACTTCAAATGATGCATCTTCACTTTGATATCCAATTGAATTGTCTGTTCCGGATGCGATAGAAGAACAAGTTATTGTCTTTTAAAATAAAATATACAAATGTACCTATAGGTACAATTCTTACGTATAATTTGGTGCAAGCCTCTATAATCACGTTTCTGAATTATTAATGTTTTCGCAACCAAATCACAACATTTTTATACTTTTTAATGGTAAACCTAATACCGGTGAATGTTTTCGTTTACATAAGACAAAACAATGTGGCGGTAGAACAAAATACTGAGAATTTCAGTAATCTTATTGGGAAACCGATATGTCGGCTCTTCCGACAACTGTATTCGGTCCAGTCTTCAAAAAATCACACTCCAAGAGCTGCTGAGATTTAAAACTCACAGATCAAGATCAATTGCGTGCGATTGTTATATTCCAATCCAGGCATGCATTGAATCATGCGTCTTGTATCTTCTTCTTCTTTTCTGGCGTTACGTCCCCACTGGGACAGAGCCTGCTTCTCAGCTTAGTGTTTTTATGAGCACTTCCACAGTTATTAACTGAGAGCTTACTATGCCAATGACCATTTTTGCATGCGTATATCGTGTGGCAGGTACGAAGATACTCTATGCCCTGGGAAGTCGAGAAAATTTCCAACCCGAAAAGATCCTCGACCGGTGGGATTCGAACCCACGACCCTCAGCTTGGTCTTGCTGAATAGCTGCGTCTTGTATGAGAGGATTGAATCCCAGGAATCAATCCTTGAGTAATTGAGATTATTAACATAAATCGAGTAACCCTTGATTTTCAAACAAGAAAAATTGTCTTTGACAATCCAATTGAGCATCCTGTGTGCTCATGCTTCTGATCCGTTTGATAATATTTGTATTTGTCCACAAAGGATCATTATAGTTTTGTTCTTCACAATTTTCACATTACTGTTGGGACTGTCTTAAGGGAATTGGATTGTATTCGGTGCAGTGTTTCATGTCTTCGAGATTATAGTTGCGACCATTTGAATGCTTTGATTCATTTGTTTTTCTTTTACAGGGAATTCTGCTTCCTCAATCCACACAAATGTCACTATTACAATGCTTATGAAGCTTGGGATTCGTATTTTCGGAGCAGGTGGCAATCATACAAGTTATATCAATACAATTTACCTCCATATGACTTAGTGTCTTAATGGAGAAAGAAAATTAAATGGTTAAAATAACGACAGTCACAATAACGTGATAAAGGCGACCATTATAAACAAAAAAATGTGTACCGTAATTTCGGGTGAAATTGATCATTTTTTACGGTTTTTCTAGTCTGTTTTCTATAATGTAAACAATGCCAAACAACTAAATGCAGGAAAACAAGTACGAAGGTAAGTCTCATCGACTTATGCACCGAAATTTTCTAACAAATGTCATTTTAGTGTTAACAAATACCTCTAAAATAAAAAATCAGAGGATCTCATTTCGGGGTGAAATTGATCACTTGTCAATGCCATTATTGTTAGTTTCCAAAACAACTCTATATGATAAATTTGAGCTCCCTGAATCCGAATATGCTTGTAAAATGCTTAACAATGCAATATTTATATAAATAACAAATAGTCAAATTTCAAGAATTCCGCGGAAAATGCCTAAATGTATGCAATTTCCTAAGGAATTCAATGATATCTAACAGAAATTCAATTATATCAACCATATGAGCTAATTGGTACGAGTTTTGGTGATGAAATCTGGTTTGGGGATATATCTCAAGCATCCTCACAAACTTTTAGGTTTATACCATGTTCAAATCCTTGCTTATAAATAGAAGTTCATAGCTGTTTGTCAATACTGCACCGTGCATGATTTTGAAATTTTACGTTATTTCCATAGTAATAAACATTCTTTAACGCAAAACACTTTACAACACACAATTCTACAATAGTTACGACAAGCAACGTTTATTTACTGCAGCTTACATTGATATTTGTGCTCCATTACGAATAAATAAAATCGTGTGATACGATGATCAATTTCACCCTTCTGATCAATTACACCCGATTTTACGGTAGCAATAATATTGATTTTATCAACTTCCTTCCTTAGCTAACTTAACTTTAAATTTAGGCAGAAATTATAACAAGAAGGATTCGTATTTATTTGTCATGGTTTATATGGAAGGGTTGTTTGTATTTTCAAATGCACCACTCGATAATAATTTATCTTCTTACCAAAAAATTCTACGGGGTAATGGAAGTTTAAATACTCAGAATCTTAGGTTTCAAATGAACAGGATCGATATAAAAATCAAACTTATACACACCAGTAGTATGTAACAAGGTCGTCATTTTGTATAAAATTTCTTTTGTCATGTATCAATTTAATTCGAATTCACTGGCAATATTCCTAACAATCACTTATTGGTAAGCAGGTTATTGCTCTTGGACAGTTCGTTTATAAACTATTGGCTGCTTCTGCCACATTTGATCTTCTCCAGCATCGGTCGTCCTTCAAGCGAAATAATAACAGCTTATCTGTTCCGGTTCAATCAATGCGTGTTTATGGGGAATATTTTTCATTACTGAAAAGAAATCCTAAATATAGCGATTAACAATATTCAGTAGACGACCAAACATGCGCTCTTTCACACAACCGTTTACACGATCTCACATTCTCACCACCTTAGCTGAAAAACAATGACATTTTGTTCATGACCAAGAATGGAAAAAAAATCAGCTCTAACGACAAACAACACGGTATTTGAACGGTCCAAGAGGGCCATCGCTCTTGCAGCAACGTGATTTCAACACCACACCACGCGCGCTAATCATAGATATATCGAGCATCTGATAAACTGTTTGTCGTAGGACAAAGGGTTTGTCGGATATTGTAACAAGTTGCGATTAATGCGAATCCCTCCCCTTGGTTATGCGACCTTGCCGCGATGGGAGGGCATAATCCATTAGCCCATATGATGGAAACCAAAGGCGTAACCTGTAGTGGTGGTATCACATTTTGGCACTTTTTGCTTAAAGCCGCGTCATAATTCATATGGCATAGACGCAATAATATCTCGGATGTGATCCAACGGACATTCTGCGTCATTGATAGAATTGATGCCCATTTCAAATAATTAATCTATTCGAAGTGGACATTAATACTATTGGTGACGTTCAGTTTGCCTTTTGCTAACCAGAATGATCCGTAGCCACTCTTACTATTAGCTAGCTAGATACATCGTTATCATATACGACGTAGGGAATACATAGGAACTCTTAGAAAAATGACTAGTAGATTCACTGAGTAGAAATAAGTGGCGACAATCTTATTTTAATATGGTTTTTACATTGCCATTATAAGAAAGTCAACGTACCAGTATCCGCTCATGTTCCAGTAGCCCGCTCACGAGTTCAAAAAGTAAGGTAATTTGAGTAAATACACAAAAAAATGTCCACAGTATGATTCTATTCGTCGATTTGAATTGTATAGCGGCTAAAGTTTTCAAATTTTCGTTGTGTAAACTTTTCTTTTTTTCAGAGTGAGCGGGCTACTGGAACATGAGCGGAAACTGGTGCACTGATGGTACCTCTTTTGTAACAGCGGTATAAATAATCTAATTCCAGCTTCATTTTCGCAAAATTTACAAGTAGAAAGTAGGCGTTGAGAAGCATTGCATTTGCCACCGAAAAGTGAATCATGTAGGAGACTGTGGAATAGAAGCCTAAGGTAACTTTACTTTTCAATATTCACTATAAAATGACTGTGGAAAGTAAGACGCTGAGATCGATCATTAGGGTACACTTGCTAGTTTCGAAAATTTGTTGAACAGACAAGGAAAGCGACTTTTTTCTTCAAGGATATATGAACGTAATGACCAATAAATACTTTTAACAACAACAAATTAAATTAACTAGAACTACTACTAAACAGCCTAATTTTGTTAAAACTTGACGACAATTGACATTTAAGACTCTAATCCAGTCTTCAAAAAATCCCACTCCAAGAGCTGCTGAGATCTAAAACCATCAGAGCAAGATTAAGTCCACGCGCATTTTTCGTTTAAATCCAGGCATGCAATGAATCATGCCACCTGTATGAGAGGATTAAATCCCAGGATTCAATCTTTGATCAACTGTTAGCCGGGTAAATGAATCGAGTAAGCATTGATATTTCATTCCATATCGGATGAAAACTTTGGTCTGACAGGATACATTTGGAATGTGTCTGAAAGATTTGTTGCACAGCTGCTTCCAGTGACCAATTTTTGGAAACTAGCAACAATTTTTGATAACATTCTGACCTGACGTAATGACTCATCATGTAGACGGAACTCCGAGCTCTTGAACAGAAAATATGAATCAGGTGCAGTTGATAGAATTTCCGTTGAAACATGTCTGGATTCAACGAAACTCCGGCGTAAGAATTTTTGTCTAAATTAATTTCTCCTTGACTGAAAATAACTACAAGTAGTCCCAATTTGTAGTGGTATGATACCATTTCCTTATTTGCTGAATTTCATTACCTTCCATATTACAATGTCTCTTGTTCGGTAGTCAGGTTTTATTTGTCCCAATCCCCTACGAAACGTCAAATATTCCACACGAAATGCTCTTCGATTGCCTATGAGCATAATGACAGATTGAGAGATTCAATCGTGGGATTGAATCCTTGCATAAATCACGCACGCTGGGATTGGAAAAATCAGGATTCAAAACGATCCCTCGCATTGAGATGATTTCAAAGCATGCTTGTTTAAATCTGGGAGCAAAGGGATGCTCTTTGAAGACTGCTCTAATCTAACGTAAAAGACAGGAGTAATCAGAATAGCACTTGAATGACAAATTATTCAAAACCATTTCGACTAAACAGTATTAGTAATGACACTAATACCACATTACTATTTCAAACAAATTCTGATGGAGCTGCTGATTTTCACAATGCTTCCTTTTCTCAGAAGCAAGGGAATATGGGTACTTTTCAAAAACTACCACGTCACAATACTAATAAAAAACAGTGTTCATGTGGGCGCCATTGCCTAGTCCGTCTGAGTATTGGTCCTGGTAGAGGGGAAACTTGGCAAAAGCCAGACCGTGGGTTCAGCCTTGACAAGTTAAGCTGTCAGGCAGCTCCAACTGAATACCATACAAAAAAAAACAAAAAAACAAAAAAGTTGCGATTAATGCGAATCAATTTAAATTCACGGATAAACTTTCTCACATTCCATGCCCGATTGACTTTAGGATCAAAAATGGTATGCTAGAAGTCATGTCGCAGAGTGAAAGCGTGAAAATCTTCCAAAATTTATGAATTCGGTTTGCGAACAATTGATCGTTAGCACACATGCCGAGCGATTCATTTTTCGCGGAGCGAAGTTTGTTGTGATGGCTTGACGACTAAGGGCTTATCGTTGTTGCTATGATCGCATGACAAAGAACAACCACGATGCATCATTTGTTTTATCATGATCACTAGATTTCCATCCTTGTTCATGACGATTCCATCCTGGGATTGAATCCCAGAATAAATCCCGCTCACTGAGATCGGAAAAAATTAAGATTGGAAACGATCCTGAAAATTGAGATGAATTCAAAGCATGCTTGTTCAAATCTCAGAGTAAAAAGATGATCTTAGAAGACTGTATTCGGTGAAAGGATAGTAAACGTTGGTGCTTGGCATGCGTAGTTGCCGAGTTACGGGTTAAACATCAAATTAACCGAGATATCAGTTTAATGGATTTCCGAAACTCGGTTACGACAAGTTTTGAGCTGATTTATCAGCAAAGAGTATAAATGCCGAGAGAGTTCAGCAATTTGAAATGCCGAGCTCGCGAATATTTTTTAAGTGTGTATGAACTATAAAATGCGTTGCACATTTTTAAGGATACCATAGGCATCATTAAATTGAGCGGTATATACTGACGAATTCCATGTCAAATCGGTCAGTCACAGAACTAGACCATCTTCAATTTGGATTAAATTTTGACCATGTTTTTGGTATGGTAGAATAAGTGTTTTCCATAGAAAAAAATATCATTTTGACTCAAGTATAACTTTCTAAAATGGCCTATAAATTTTTGAATGCAACTTATTTGAAAAATTCTAACACCGAAACCATTGTTTTTAGAGAAAAATGTTCTATGAAGAAGTTGTAGTGAACCGTTTGGACTATGAGAAAAAATATTTTATCTATCTTCATAAAAAAATCAAAAGTAAAACTTAAATTTTAAATTACACAAAAACCCTTTTTTTTATTATTTTTCAATTTTCGCCATAGAATCTTGACAGTAAACAGATGTTTGTGAGAAAGTTTCATGGTGGAGAAATTTTTAATAAAAAAGTTTTTCTAAGAACAACTTTTGGTCTATTTTCAAAATTTTGAATTTTTGTCAAAAAAAAAAAAATACGTTCTGATGATACAGTAAGCATCTTGGAATGGTTCTAAGCCATAAAGTTTATATGAATAATTTCTCTAGAAGTAGCCATTTTCGAGTTATATCGAGTTTAATGCAAAAAATATTGTTTAAATATTAAAATAGGCCATTTTTATAAGTTATTCGCGTTTCTCCATTGAAAATAATACGTTTTCGAGAGTAAACACCATATTTCTTTCCACTTACTTATTTTTCTTGATGGAGAATCGCGAATAACTAATGAAAATGGTCTATTTTAATCAGTGGCGATTCCCTAACCTCAAATCTACCTGTTCCACGATTAGAAATTCTTGAATATCAGCAACAAATTTGCATGTAATGAGTAGAGATTTGTTAGAAAGGACGATTTCAATAATTAACTTTTTGATTTACAATCTAAATTTGCCGAAATAGTCATTTTTAGAGTCGTAGAACAGGTAGAAAGTGAGGTTACGAGTCGCCACTGATTTTAATATTTAAATAATATTTTTTGCATTAAACTCGATATATTTCAAAAATGGCTACTTCTAGAGAAATTATTCATATAATCATCATGGCTTAGAATCATTTCAAAATGCTTACTGTATCATCAAAACGTATTTTTTTGACAAAAATTTAAAATTTTGAAAATCGACCAAAAGTTGTTCTTAGAAAAACGTTTTTATTAAAAATTTCTCCGTCATGAAACTTTGTCCCAATCATCTGTTTACTATCAAGATTCTATGATGAAAATTGAAAAAAATATTAAAAATGGGGTTTTTGAGTAATTTTAAATTTAAGTTTTATTTCTGAATTTTTTATGAAAATAAATGATATATTTTTTCAGTGTATATATTTTTCTTATAGTTCAAACGGTCCACTACAACTTCTTCATAGAACATTTTTTCTAAACTCAACAGTTTCCGAGTTAGAATTTTTCAAATAAGCTGCATGCAAAAATTTATAGGTAATTTTCAAATGTTACACTTGAGTCAAAATGATCATTTTTTCTATGGAAAGTACTTATTCTACCATACTAAAAACATGTGCAAAATGTAATCCAAATCGAAGACTATCGAGCACGATTTTTATTTTTTCGACTCATTCTGGATGGAATTTGTCTACTTTTGCTGTTTCCCATCTAACTACGTCCCTGACAACTGCTGTGATAATTTGGCGCTGAAACGGTTCACTCCAAATCCAAATCATGACTGGCAATCTAAAAAAGTGCCCCACTGTGGAACGTGTATTTGGGTCATGTAATGCAAGGAGCGTATTTATAAATGGCATTTCATGGGCGTTAATTTTAGAAATTGTCTCACGAGTCGGCTCGTATATTGCTTGTTTATTATTTTACCTTTATTTTTGAGCGGTCAGACATATGCACTGATGGTTGTAAGATTACTTTTGGTTCTAGGAATCTAATAACACAGCGTAACAAAAATGACATTTTTGCGTGTCTCAACGATCAAATTATGTGTCTCTAGTAGTTTTGGGGTTTCAGAATCTGATGCCATTCCCAGAAATGTTCCAGCACGTCACAATTTTTAGCTACAGGTCGCCAAAGTTGTAAAAAACACTGGTTATTGATGTTTACATAGAATTGCAAGTAGAATTTATCAAACTTTTTTGTGATCTAATCCACTAAGCATGCAAAATGAGGCCTGAACTTTCAATTTTGATATAATTTGGTTGAAATTGCACGATTAAATTTAGTTTAAACCGATTTTTTCAACACGCTTGCTGTCTCCATACCAGGCATTACAATCTCATCTGATCACTTTGATCATCTTCGGATGGTGAAAGATATTATCAGCAATCCAAGAGCGCTTTGATATGATTCCATATCACTATCAGATGATGATCTTGAAGCTTGTTCGGTGACATATGGGTATATTTCTGCTTTATATTATATTAGAATGTTATGCTGAATAAGTTAGATCTGTTGATGAACCACTGAGTTCTTGAAGTAAAAAAATATGAAAAATAGTGCTGAAACGGACTGAACTCTGATTGAATTCTGATTTTAAATCTTTCAAATGAGCCCTTGTATTTTGCAATGTCGGGATTTTTCTACCTACAAGGTGCGGACTCGATGGATATTGCTTGGGCCAGAAGATTCATCATGAATTCCTAAATTCTTTAACAAAAAATGCGTTCAGTTTCATGGGAAAATATCAGTTTTTTTAACTAAACTTTTATAACTTGTGACGTGATTTACAGACAAATTTTATCTGCTAAGGTGCAAGTAAGAGAAGCAAAGCAATGAGAGAATCATTTTATTATGAATGTATTACGAAGGAACCTTTTATTTCATTTTATATCTTATTTTTCACAATCCAGACTCATCCTATTATATTTTCTTCATTACTCAAGAAAGATTTCTGCTCAAGCGCTCCATTTCCTGACCCTAATGCTTGAAAGTTGCGTTTGTGGTCTTCGAAGGAAATACAAACACATTATGTGCGTGACTGCAATAGAATCCATCCAAACCTATAAAAATATAAAAAATGAAAATTTGATTTCCTCAAGCAACGAATTATTTACTTACTTCCGTTGGTTGACACTTCAGATAATTTTCACTTCTATTCTTCACTCAGAATAGTCAGAAAATACCCAGACGTGACAGCCGGGCTGTTTCGAATCTTTCTGAGCCACGGATTGCTCAGATGATAAGATTTCATCTTGAAACAAGAGAGTCAAAGATGAAGTTCAAAATTCGATCAAAGAGCTCCAAGATAATATCCTAAGATTTGATCCGTATCTTGCTCAGAAGATCGAGAGATGAGATTAAATGCAATGCCTGCTCCATACAAAATTTTTCGTTTCCCTTATATGCGAAAATACAATACTTCTTTAAATCATCAAAAAATTACTTTTCCGTGTCGACAGTATTATAAACTTTACTGATAAGTATTGTTATATACATAAAGTTTAAGTTCTGTGGCAAATTAGGCAAATAAATTACCTTACAAGCCGGCAAACTTGCATGCAAGTTGGCTAAATTAGTCAATTTTTGCATTTTCAACAGCCAATATCTCAAAAACTAGACGTGCTATGATATTTTTGAAAACGGCAATGGATTCAGCAACCCTTAATTAAGTAAATAGCGGTATTTTGGTGCTTGAGACAAAAACGTGTTCCGCAGTGTAATCATTTATAACTGGAGTTCTTCATGGATTAAATGTAACAGTCACCTAAGACTCTAGTTGGACCTTATTCTAGTGCTTGATTAAATTGATTCAATGTTGGCCAACATGATTTCAACTTCAAACGATTTGCCAAGAATAAGCATTACTCTTAATTCTATTGCACAAATGTTTGCTTAATTTGCTAAACCCTTTTTGCCAAGCTGAGTTTCGTGGGTTCGAATCTTTTCGTAAAGGAAATTTTCTTGACTTCCCAAGGCATAGAGTATCTTTGTATCAGTCAGCGGTTCTGAAATTTTCTTCGATGCTAAAATAACAAATTCGATGAAGAAAGTGTTCTTAGAACACTATGCTAAGCTGTAGGTCAGTGAGATTTAATTCCAATAAGATAAAAGGTACGGTTGTAGATACTATTCTTTACTCGGTGATAATATATTAACCCCAAGCTGCTTGATTCATACCCCACAACCAGCCATGGATGATTACTCACAGAACAACATTCTTATTCCTATACACACACACACACACACACACACACACACACACACACACACACACACACACACACACACACACACACACACACACACACACACACACACACACACACACACACACACACACACACACACACACACACACACACACACACACACACACACACACACACAACACACACACACACACACACACACACACACACACACACACACACACACACACACACACACACACACACACACACACACACACACACACACACACACACACACACACACACACACACACACACACACACACACACACACACACACACACACACACACACACACACACACACACACACACACACACACACACACACACACACACACACACACACACACACACACACACACACACACACACACACACACACACACACACACACACACACACACACACACACACACACACACACACACACACACACACACACACACACACACACACACACACACACACACACACACACACACACACACACACACACACACACACACACACACACACACACACACACACACACACACACACACACACACACACACACACACACACACACACACACACACACACACACACACACACACACACACACACACACACACACACACACACACACACACACACACACACACACACACACACACACACACACACACACACACACACACACACACACACACACACACACACACACACACACACACACACACACACACACACACACACACACACACACACCACACACACACACACACACACACACACACACACTCACACACACACAACACACACACACACACACACACACACAGCTTGGGATTTTTACCCTTTCCAAGCGAAACTCATACATACAGCCGTATGGGAATACCACCTTTGGTACTTCCTTCGGGAGGTGGCCGAGCGTCTGGTCCATCTGACCAGGGGCTCAAGCATGGTCTACCTAGGATGTGGCGGGGGTTCATCAGTGGGCTCTGGTGAATCTCTACAAAAAACCACATATCTGTAAGTAACCCTGAACAAGCGACCTGGTACCGCTTTCAAAGTGCCTTAGCCCAACCATTGGAGTGCCAACCGGCACATTAGGATCGATGCCAGTAAGATCCTAATTACGGCATACTGGCTGCAAGGACAAGGACAAGGTCAAGGACTGTATCAACACGACGCTATAGAGCTGACAATCGCTCTATTCCACTTCCTTAGTAAGAATGGGTGACACTATTCTGAAACGGCAGGTGGGCTAATGGAACGGTTGCCCCCGTCCCGTTAAAACCGTGGCAGGCCTCCTAGTACGTTCAAAGCTCGCCACCTTAGCTGGTGGAAGTAGGCTCAGATGGATATTCCTGACTAGCGTCGATCTGGCTCTGAACCCGGTACCCCATGAAGGACCGTGTCAGCCCTCGCGTGGACCTCACTGCAAGCAAAGGTACCCATGGGATCACAAGGACGACTACTTACGACGGGTGGAGATAGCGGCTTGGAGGGGGGACCCTTAAGCATGGAAGTTAACAACATCAACGTAGGTGAAACAGCGAATCCGTTCGCAAAAAGTGGCTTGCCGAGGTCGCCACCGAAGCAATGCCAACAGCAGGAGCTGGAACAGCAGCAGCTGGAACACCAGCAGAGCGAAGATGAGCTGCACGAGCAGCGAACACGTGAACAGGAGCGGCGGGATAAGTCGCAAAGTGAGCAGGAGCAGCGCGAGAGACAGCAGCAACATCAGCTGCAAAGTGCGTGGAAGTTACCCCCGAGGCAATCGAAGGTGGAAGCGGCGAAAACCGTCGTAGATGAGCTTCGGGAATTCGTCGATAAGAGGCACAACGTGCACAAAGACATTAAGGACCTCGTGGCAAGGATTCAAGGAACCCTCGGATCCGCCGTCAAGGACTGGAGGAAAGTGATGCAGAGGATTGAAGCTGTTGAAACCGAGTTAGCGGCGACCAAAAAGGCCCTGGCAGCTGCGGTAGTGCAGCCGGAAAAAACCGGCATAGCCCCTCGGAAAGACAGCAAGGGGAAAGAAAGGTCAGCGGGAATAGGAACTACGCCAAGTTTCACCCCCAAAAGACATAGGTCGTCACCAGGAGACGAAAGACAGGATGTATCCAAGAAGCCGAAAAACGTAAATCCAAAACCGGCGGATGAAGTGCTCAGAGGGGGACCTGGCGATATCCCATGGCAAGAGGTCCGGAACAAGAAGAAGAGAGGTAAACAGGAGAGTGCCAGAAAGCAAAGGCCAATCAGGAAGAAGGCAAAATGCGAAGCTGTTGTCGTCAAAACTAGCGAGGACACTTATGCTGAAGTCTTGCGGGCCATGAGGACGGACCCTCAACTAAAGGAGTTTAGTGCCGACGTTCAGAAGATCAGACGCACCCAGACGGGAGACATGCTCATCGAGCTAAAAAAAGACTCGGTGAACAAAAGCTCGACATACAAAGAGCTAACCGAGAGAGTCATGGGCGAAAAGGTGCAGGTGAAAGCCATGTGCCCTGAAGTGACACTCCAATTGCGGGATCTGGATTGGATCACCACCGAAGAGGAAGTGAGGACCGCCATAAAGGAGCAGTGCGATCTGGAAACGGTGCAGATGACAGTACGGCTAAGAAGAGCACCGCTTGGTACACAGGCGGCGTCCATAAAGCTCCCAGTAGACGCAGCCAACAAAGCGCTGGAAGTCGGGAAAATTCGAGTCGGTTGTTCAGTATGTCCACTGAAGATCTCCCAGAGACCGGAGGGATGCTACAGGTGCCTGGAATACGGCCACCTGGCACGGAACTGCGAAGGACCAGACAGAAGTAAGCTCTGTAGATGGTGTGGCGACGAAGGTCACAAGGCGCAAGATTGCAACAATAAGCAAAGGTGCCTGATCTGCAAGGACAAAAGTCGCAACAGACACGCGACGGGAGGCCCTAAGTGTCCGGCCTTCAAGCAAGCGAGAAATTCTAAACCGCAGTGGAGGTAACTCAGCTAAACCTCAACCACTGTGACACAGCGCAACAGCTGCTGTGGAAGTCCGTATCGGAATCGAAGTGCGACGTAGCTATCCTTGCCGAGCCGTATCGAGTACCAGCTGGAAACGGTAACTGGATCGCTGATAAGGCGAAGACAGCGGCAATCTGGACGATGGGGAGGTATCCTATCCAGGAAATAGTGTTCCAGGCGGACGAAGGCTTCGTTATTGCAAAGCTTAACGATGTGTACGTGTGTAGCTGCTACGCACCCCCCCGCTGGACATTGGACCAGTTCAACGAGATGCTGGACGAGCTAACCGATAAGCTAGCCGACCGGAGACCAGTCGTCATCGCTGGCGACTTCAATGCTTGGGCAGTTGAGTGGGGCAGCCGTCTCACCAACCCAAGAGGGCGTAGTCTACTAGAAGCGCTGGCAAGGCTGGACGTAGACTTGGGTAACGAAGGAACAACCAGCACCTACCGTAGAGATGGCCGGGAATCAATAATCGACATCACTTTCTGTAGTCCTGTGTTGACGGGAGGCCTGAACTGGAGAGTCTGCGATGGGTACACTCATAGCGATCATCAGGAGGTCCGGTATAGAATTGGTGGAAGAACACAATGCTCACAGAGAGCGAGTACATCTCATGAGCAGATGTGGAAAACGAAACGTTTTAACGAAGAGCTTTTCGTGGAAGCCCTCAGAAGAGAAGAGCAGGTTCTGAACTTGAGATCGGAGGAGTTAACGGCTGCGATGGTACAAGCATGCGACATTGCCATGCCACGGAAGGTCGAGCCGAAATACAGACGTCGTCCGGTATACTGGTGGAATGAGACACTTGGCAACCTCCGCAAAAGATGTCTCCAAGCCAGGAGACGGATGCAAAGAGCCAAAACCGATGGTGAGAGGGAAGAGCGAAGAGTAACATTGAGGGCGGCGAAAGCCGATCTGAAAAGAGAAATTTCGCTGAGCAAGAGAACGTGCTTCAAGGAGTTGTGTCGCGATGCCAATGCAAATCCGTGGGGAGATGCATACAGGGTGGCGATGGCCAAGATCAGTGGTCCAGCCGTACCCGCTGAAACATGCCCAGAGAAGTTGCAGATTATCGTCGACGGGTTGTTCCCACAACACGCGCCAACGGTCTGGCCACCGACACCGTATGGCCAGGAAGGTGAAGAAAGAGCAATCATTACCAATGAGGAGCTCATAGAGGCGGCCAAGAAAATGAAGCCGAAGAAAGCGCCTGGCCCTGATGGTATCCCCAACGTAGCGTTGAAAGCAGCTATCACGGCCAACCCAGATATGTTCCGGACATCACTCCAGATCTGCTTAGATGAGGGACATTTCCCAGCACAGTGGAAAAGGCAAAAACTGGTTCTGCTACCGAAACCGGGTAAGCCCCCCGGTGAACCAGGCTCGTTTCGGCCGATATGTTTGCTTGACACACTCGGAAAGCTGTTGGAGAGGATCATCCTCAATAGACTGATGGCGTTCACTGAGGGAGAGCGTGGACTGTCGGAGTGGCAGTATGGATTCCGGAAAGGAAAGTCAACGGTAGATGCCATCAAAACAGTGATTGACACAGCCGACAAAGCAAGGACAAAAAAACGTAGAGGTAACCGTTACTGTGCTGTCGTGACGATAGATGTGAGAAACGCCTTTAACAGTGCAAGCTGGGAAGCCATTGCTGTGGCGTTACATAAAATGAAGGTTCCGGATTATCTGTGCAAGATACTAGGAAGCTACTTTGAAAACCGGGTCTTGAGCTACAGCACTAGCGAAGGACAGAAGACGAGGTCGGTAAATGCGGGAGTTCCACAGGGCTCTATCCTGGGTCCAACGTTGTGGAATGCTATGTACGACGGAGTGCTGACGCTTAGGCTGCCAACAGGCGTCAAAATCGTTGGATTTGCAGACGACATCACGCTTGTGGTCATTGGTGACTCACTGGAAAGGGTGGAGGTTCTCGCTACAGAAGCAGTGGACGCAGTCGAAAACTGGATGTACGAGAAGAAACTGGTGATAGCCCACCAAAAAACGGAGCTGTTGCTTATCAGCAATCGAAAAGTGGTGCAGAAGGCTGAGATTACAGTGGGAGAACACACCATAGCCTCAAAGCGGGAGCTAAAACACCTCGGCGTAATGATCGACGATCGGCTGAACTTCAACTGCCATGTCGATTACGCGTGCGAGAAAGCAGCAAGGGCAGTCACGGCGCTGTCCAGGATCATGCCGAATAACTCGGCGATTTGCAGCAGTAAGCGGAGGCTATTGTCTAGCGTGGCTACGTCGATCCTGAGGTACGCTAGCCCGGCGTGGGGAACCGCAATGAAGACGAAGAGGAACCGAGTCAAGCTTAGCAGCACGTATAGGCTGATGGCCATGCGGGTAGCGAGTGCCTACCGAACCATATCTTCGGAGGCAGTATGCGTGATTGCCGGAATGGTCCCTATCGGCTACGTTTTGGAAGAGGATAAGGAGTGCTACGAAGCTAGTAGTACTAGAGGAGCCCGGAAGATTGCCCGAGCCGACACGATGGTGAAATGGCAACGCGAGTGGGATACCGCTGAGAAGGGAAGGTGGACTTATCGCCTTATTCCAAATCTGGCGAAATGGGTGAGCAGATCCCATGGAGAAGTCAACTTCCACTTGACGCAGTTCTTGTCAGGTCACGGCTGCTTCAAGAAATATCTGCACAGGTTCGGCCACGCAGAGTCGCCGCTCTGCGCTGAGTGCCCAGTCGTAGAGGAGTCGCCGGAACACGTCATTTTCGAGTGTCCACGTTTTGCTGCGGAACGTAGCGAGATGACAGCGGTCTGCGGTGCTGACGTAACCGTAGACAACGTAGTGGATAGAATGTGTAGCGATGAGGTGATGTGGAACGCGGTGAACATGGCGGTGACGAAAATAATGTCATTGCTTCAGCGGAAGTGGAGGGAGGAACAAGCCGGTGAACCGGAAGTCAGTCTCCAACCGGAATCGCCGAACCGACCTCGGCACCCAACCGGTAGGTAAGCTTGATCCACCGTCGGGGACAAGACCGAGTAGATCGTGGAAAAGCCCCGGAAATTGTAGGCTTCGTGGCCATGCGGTTAGCGGCGTCAGTCGTTTAGGCATATTGTGCCATGAAGTGTGGGTTCGATTCCCACTCCAGTCGGTGGAAACTTTTCGTCAAACGAAAAATTCATCATTGGGCTACTGGGTGTTTCGTGTTGTCCGTTGCCTAATGTTTGTGATTGTTCAGTCTGTGCAGCCTTGAGCTGAAGACGGTGTAAATTGTCTTGCCAAATTGGTCGTCAGGGCACCTGTGAACCGGAAGTCATCCACCAACCGGAATCGCAGGATCGACCTTGGCACCTATCCGGGCAGCATCGGTACCGGAAGAACTTCCACCTCCGGGGAAGTCTTCGTCGGGGTAGGGTAGATTCACCGCCGGGGACTATCCGAATAGTGCGCGAGAACCTGGAGTGCTAAATGGCATGCGTCCAGCACCGAGAGAACTTCCTTCGTCAGGGAGTTTCTGGCACCCATGGTATCGTGAGCCGAATGGCTGAATATGGCATGTTTAGATCACAAACTAGGAATACTAACAAATTATTAATGGGAGCCGAAGGGCTCAGCATGGCATGGATTAGGAACTAACAAATTAATGATGGAGCCGAAGGGCTTAATGAAGGGTGCGCGTAGCATGTGTCGCCTCTTCTTCGAAGTAATACCGCAAGGTGGTGCCGGAGAAGAATTCTTTACGGTGACGGTGTACCTAGGAGACTGTTTTTTAGTGGGTAGGCGCCCCATTGCGAATCCCACACAGTGCCAAACCATACACTGTGGCATGAGCATGAACAAATACAGGCCAGTCTTGAGAAGATTTTTTTAACTCCTAGAGATGCATGAAAAAAAAAAAAAAAAAAAAAAACACACACACACACGAAACCGCAATCACAGGTGACTAAAAGCTCTTCGTCGCAACCTGTCAGCGACGGGGAAAGAAATTTCAAGAGTAAAATAACGATGACCTCATCGTCCCTCTGCTGGCTGCTGGACCAATCCCAAGATCATCACTCGGGTACCTAATATGCGACTGAAAATAAATCTCAACTTTTCAATGATCATATTTGCGTCGCACAACGATAAGGTGCAATGCTTTCTCGGGTGGTAGATTCGAGAAGTGGACCGGAGAGTATGGAGCGCATCACATCATCGATAGAACGGTCTTGTGACATGTGTTTTATGAGTGAACGATTGATTGTTTCGTTCGTTACGATCCTCGATTCATATACAGATGCATACAGAGGGTGTTCTGAAAGAAGAAGTTAAATTTGAATCGATTAGCTATCTCATCCGTATCGCGCTGCATACACAACTAGTATTGTCGGTTTCGGTAAGACCATCACTGAGCCAAAAATTACGTACTAATTTCATAAGAGAATTTTATAAAATTCTCGAATGAGAAACACCATACTTCTTATTCCTTAAGAATTTTCTCCAAAGATATCATGTGGGATTCCTTGCACAATCTACTGGTGAAATCAATGGTAGGGTTAGATAGATTATCCCGGGCTTATCATAAGTAATTTACAGTTGTACATCCAGGAAAACTCCGTTTTGCTCTACATATTTTAGAGTTACTTAGTGCACTAGTGAAACAAACTTTGAATTCTCGCCCTACAAAGCTCGTCCATCCGCCTTCGCCATTATTGATGCATTCAATGTCGACCGCTTTTATTTCTTATCAGCACCGAAACCGTTCCATAACCCCAACAATCCGTTAGGTTTGCTAGATTCGACCGTCTGTATTTATGAAACTTCGACAGCGACAAAGCACAAGAACAACGACGGCGGCACCCATTTGGAAATGCAATCCACCCTGGCGCGGAGTCCGCTTGATTTGGTTCGCTTTCATCACTTCTACGTGTGGTGATCACACTATTCCTATCAGTTATTGCGGGTTCAGGGCCTGTTGTTTCGTTCCTGTCGCGCTCTCTGCCTTGCGAACCCCGCATTCTCGCACATTTCACCTGGGGAGGATTGATGCACGAAGCGCCTCATTGGGATAGATGTCTAGAGCGACTGAAACTGAAAGTTTCTTCCACTCCACACAGGAGCAGTTTGGGTCAATCGTGGCTAAAATTATTTTTTCCTCTCATGGTCTTCTTATGCACTATTGTTTTCATTAAGTCTTATTGAGATTAATTTCGAATCATACAGTAACACTTAGTACAGTCACAAGTACACTTTTCACGGCATTCTAGATTTTGCTATACTACCTTATCTGAGATACCTTATGTGCCATACAATTTTGAATAATTGCAAGAAACAGTTCTCTATTTCGTCGTTGTCTGCATCATTTTTCTTATATTCCTGGCAATAGTACCCAGGTAACAATTTACTTTATATCTGATTTTATTTATGTTTTATGATAGTTTTATTGTGGATTTGCGGATTCTTCTAGGTTTTATAGTAATTTTCATAATGTACAAATGTTCTTGGATCGTTCTTGGTTTTGATCACTTTTACAAGAATACTTCGGATGTACCACATAATATTTCATTTTTAATAAAAAACCGGTGACCTTGGTAACAGTTTTATGAAACTATAGTACGTATCTCCAAGAACACGTAATTGAGCAAGAGTAAGAACTCTTGACCGAGAACATAATCAGGGTGTCTACTACCTGAAAAAAACTGGGATTTTGGCCACCCTCATCCACGTATTCGGCTGGGATTCGAACCCAGGTCTCTTGTATGCTAGACGAGCGCTTTACCAACTAAGCTACCGAGCCATTTGGTGACCCAATAACTTAGAAAGTTACAAGTTTTGAATTAAAATCTCCACAGATCACGCAGACCCTTTTCATAACCCACATCCATCCATCTCACACGCGCGCAGAGCGAGTGCGATTTATTTTGTGTTGAAACTGTCGCTTCCACAACAACTGTATTGGGGAAGTGTATAGATGGAGAAAGGCCCTCAACGTGTCGTTCGCATTCAAGTGACGACATGATTATTACAGAGAGGCAGTCACTCTAATATAGATTGTCAGCCATTCCATGAAAAACAGATCTAGTGGGTCACCGAATTCCGTGAAAATTTTCTATTTTGTTCCTTATCCGAAATAAGGATACACGTGTTTTTGAATTTTTTTATTAGGGTGACCATTACCGAATTAGGGTGACCAGAAAAATCTGATAATTAATCTGTTCTCAGACGCGCTCGTGTTCTCTCCATTCAACAAATACTCGAAGTGTTTTTTCCACCTGGAGCCACCAAGATTTTGTTTGTCAGCAAGTTACCTTCGCGGTCATTGCACATGACGGGAGACGGCGCAGTTTTTCTCCGTACGCCATTGACAGTTTCGTAAAATCAAAATCTTCACATATCGTTTTGTTCAATGCTGTTTTGCGCCTCAGTAATGATGTCTTCTTCATACTGCCTTTTCTTTCGACGGTGAATTTGTTTCTCGGCTGCTCTAGCTTCCTTGTACCGCTCTCTATCCTGCCGGGTACCAGACACTAACATCCGGCTTCTGGCAACATTCTTCTCATCCGTCACATTCTGACACTCCTCATCAAACCAACCGTTTCTTGGTCGTCTCTGAACAGTACCTATCACCTCTCGCGCTGCTGTGCTCATCGCATCGTAGATAGACTCCCACAGATTGTTGAGGTTGTCGCCTAGATAGTGATCAGAGTCGATGTTTGGGCCTCTAAAGGTCCTCACATCGATGACATCCGAGAAATGCCGACCGTCCACCAAACGTGGTCTATTTGGTTGCAGAGCTCGCCATTTGGGTGCATCCAGGTGTGCTTTCGGATGTCTTTGCGTGCAAAGTAGGTGCTGCTGATGGCCATCCCTCTAGCTGCAGCAAAAGTTATTAGCCTTACAACGTTGTCATTGGTGGCGGAGTGAAGGCTCTCCGTATCAATTATTGGGCGGAAAAATCCTCTCTTCCAACCTGAGCGTTGGCATCCCCGATAACAACTTTTACGTCATGTTTTGGGCACTCTCCGTAGGTCTTGTCGAGACAATCATAAAACGCATCCTTCGTGTCGTCGGGTTTATCGTTTGTCGGCGCATAGATGTTGATCAGACTGTAGTTGAAGAATTTGCCCCGTATCCTTAATACGCAGATTCGTTCATTATTCGCTTTCCACCTCATAACACGCTTCATCTGCTTCCCGATCACTATGAATCCGACACCATGCTCTGCCTTATCGCTGCCACTATGCTAGATGTTGTATTAGAAAGCTGTTTTGGCGACGGGATCCACCGCCCTGAATTCACGTTCTCCAGTTCAAGGCCATCTTACTTCTTGAATAGCAGCCACGCTCACTCCAACCTTCTGCAATTCACGAGCCAAAAGGCTCACTCGTCCGGGTTCATTTAACGTCCTGACATTCCAGGTACCGAGTTTCCAATCATAGTCCTTATTTCGTTGCCAGGTCGGTTGCCGAAAATATCGTTCGTTATTTCGCCTTTCTCAATTTTTCGTGGTAGGTAAGAAATTCGATATGCAACCTTACCAGGGTCGCGATACCTTACCTACATCACGATGGTGGGGCTGCCACCTTAGGTGTAGCTGACGTGATACAGCATTTCATACTCAGCCGCTGGATGCCAGAACAAACACTGTTTGAGCCGCACCTCCTTGGTGGACAGACGCTCGAGACACACCTCCTCACTCTAGCTGATGTCAGAAGGACAACAGTGCCCAGGCTGCACTACCAGCTAAGTACGGAACCCTTTTTTTTCTTCCTTGTCTGTAGAGCCTTTTACCCACTGCGTCCAATAATTAGGAATATTGTGGTATGACCCATATTTAATTTTGTGCTCATCAAATATCCTCTCACAATTGAGATGTGGTGGACAATGGTTGATGGAGCACGTTATCCCAACTAGGCTCAACTCGTTTTATAAAGTTTATTACCCTGTTTGGATTGCATTGCCAAACTTCGGAGGGCTCCAATAACACTTTTCCAAATATTGAAAACCTTTGATTGAACAATGCTCCACAGCTGCAAAGCAAGTGTTCAGCGGTTTCGTTTTCGTTCAAACAAAATCGACATTCTGAGAATTGGATTTTTCCAATCCTGTAAAGGTAATACCTGCTCGGGCAGTGACCAGTCATCAGACCGGTTATTACCCTGGTATTCTTTTTATTAAGATTTAATATGGCCCGGGCTTTTGACAGACTGGGTCTAATAAATCTTTTCGCTTGCTTGGCTGTATCCGTGGCATTCAAATTAGTTTCTACCATGGACATTTCCCAAGTTCTTAGTTTCATCCTAAGAGTACTCTCAGGAACTCCACAAAAAGCTTCAGGGCCGACGAAGCTCGAAGCTGCACCCTGTCTTGCTAGATTGTCAGCGATTTCATTCCCTTCAATACCACAATGGCCGGGAACCCAGTACAACGTTACTTCGTTCCTACTGGCCAATTGCTTCAAAGAGAGTACATTCCCACACTAACTTCGATTGACATGTAAATGCCTTTATCGCATTTAATGCTGCTTGACTGTCCGAGAAAATACAGATCTTAGCAAACCTGTAATACCTTTTGAGACAAACATTTGTACATTCTAAAATTGCTTGAATTTCAGCCTGAAATACAGTGGGGCTGCATCCCATAGCTATAGACTTACTAATACCGGGACCAAAAACTCCAGCCCCGGTATTTTCGCCCATCTTTGACCCATCGGTGTAAAATACAACAGACCCTGGACGTAAACTTGGCCCACCAGATTCCCACGTATTGCGGTTTGGTTTAACCACTTTGAAGGGCACATCGTAGTTTGTCTTCGTTATCATCCAGTCTTCTACTGTTTTTATATCTGAGTTCAAGTTGAATTCCTTGATGATCTTCAAGTGTCCCATCAGATCACCATCTAGTATTTTATTGTAACGGATAAATTGCAAGGCATTTTTTGCAGCTTGCAGTTTAACAAATTGATGCAAAGGTAGTAAATTGAGAAGGGCATCCAAAGCAACTGATGGTGTGCTTTTCATTGCCCCAGTCATAGATATACACGCAAGCCTTTGTAACTTAGCTAACTTCTTTTGAGTGGTTACCTCATTTGTTTTAGGCCACCACACCAGTGAAGCGTAAGTAATTGCTGAATAAATCCAATGTACCATGTTTAGGCGTAGGCCCCAGGTTTTCCCCAAGGCTTTATTGCAGACCCACAGGGCATTTGTACCCTTAGTTATGATCTTATTTAGATGAGAATTCCAGTTCAATTTCTTGTCCAGAGTTACACCAAGGTGTTTTACTTCTTCCGAGAACTGAATTCGAATTCCATCCAAAAAAGGCTGTTTGAGGTTCACCTTTTTCCTCCTTGTAAAAGGAACAATAACTGTTTTCGAAGGGTTTACATTTAAGCCCTCACTTCTGCACCATTTGAGAGTACTGTTTAACGCAGATTGCAACCGATCGGAGATTGTGTCATCATATTTTCCACGAATCACAATGGCCACATCATCTGCGTATCCAATAACCTCAAAACCTTGATCCTTTAGATTTTTAAGGAGTTCGTCTACTACTAACGACCAAAGTAAGGGCGATAATACTCCTCCCTGAGGACATCCCTTCTTAGATCTTATAGATAGTTGCGCACCTCCCAGATCAGCGGATATCTCCCGATCTCTGAGCATAGCCATTACCCATTCAATAATGCTATTATCCAAGCCCCTTGTTTCCATTGCTGATCTCATGGAGCTGTAGGATGCATTATGCATTAATGCTCCTTCGATGTCGAGAAATGCAACCACGGCTATTTCTTTGGCTTCAAGTGATTTCTCGATCTTACTCACTAGCGTCTGTAGTGCTGTATTAGTAGATTTACCCGTTTGATACGCAAATTGATATTTGCAAAGAGGCATTTCTATTAAGCTTGTTGACTTGATGAAATCATCAATTATTTTTTCCATTGTCCTTAGCAAAACAGACGAAAGGCTTATGGGTCTAAAGGCTTTGGGAGTTGTTTTATCCCTTTTGCCAGCTTTAGGAATAAAAACAACTCGAACCTTTCGCCACGCCTTAGGAATGTAAGACAGTGTAACGCTGGCCTTAAACATTTCAGTAAGGAGCGGACAAAGCGCCTCCTTCCCTTGTTGTAGCAGAGCTGGGAAAATTTCATCTTTCCCGGAAGATTTGAAGGGCTGAAAAGAACTCAGTGCCCATTCGACCTTCGATGGAGTGAAGATTTCACAAGCTTTCTGATAGGCATTTGTAGACCATATATGTCCTACCTTATCTAGAACCTGCTCTTCAACCGAATATGGGATCGATCCTGGGAAATGAGCTCTCATCATTACTTCTAATGTTTTAGAAGAATCAACAGTAAAACTGCCATCCTCCTTTTTGACGCTGCCTAGACCATTGGAGTGGTCTTTCGAAAGGACTTTGTGAAGCCTTGCGGCAGTAGGGGCACTGTTGATGTTTTCACATACCCGTCTCCAGTCCTTACGTTTGGCTTGACGTAATTCTTTGTTATATTCGGAACCCTTAGCTGGCCGTCTTTGTCATCGTTTGACCCGTGGAAGCGTGAGGTAGGGACTTGTGAAGACCAGAGCTATGTTAGGCGCTCCTTCCTAGTTGTTGGCTCACCATTTCACAGCCCGCACTCTTTCTTATTATTTCTTATTATACAAATCATTTTAGAGACAAATGTTCCTTGGCGTTAGGAAAAATACCCTTTTTATATATTGCATTGAAATATGAGTTCAAAAACATTCTGGGTTTTCATATATTTGTTCAGTTTTTTTTGGATTGAATAAAAAAAAAGAATCGTTCCCAGGAACGTCAAACATTTATTATTCACAATTTCTGAAAATTGTTTCAGTAATTTTAGAAATAAAACATAAATCAGTATGAAATCACCATTAACGAAGCATCTCCCAATTACGTCAGAAGTTGGCGCCTATGCATATATTACATTCAAAAAGTTTAAACTGAGCCGAACTTGTATCGAAAACTGATTCAGCAGCCTGTAATGCACGCAAAATATTGTTAAAAATGCTATTACAAATTTCAATCCAGTAAATCATACCTAATAATTTTGGAATATCGATATTTAAGAAAATATTTTTAAATGTACTTGATAATTATTGTATCATGATACTGTGGAAATGCAATTCGAAGACATTTTTTAACGTACAACACTTAACTAAATAAAATATTGAAATCCCATATCAGGGGAGCGATTCCAGAAAAATGTTGGCCTCAAGGGGGCGAAAGTTCAAAAAGTTTGGGAAGCACTGTTCTAAACAGATATTTTTGAGATTGCCCAAAAGGGAGCGAAGGCAGAATCATTGCATAAAAGTATGGAGGACTTAAGACTTTGTTGGAGAATCTTTGTATGAATTTCCAATGTAACTAGAACATACTGTATACTATTAGCTATAGTAAATGCATATAGCGGAATGGAAAATATTAATTCATTCAAATTGTAATTATGTCCGCAAATTTGTTCTAATTACTCCTGTGTGCACTGCAGCAAATTACCATCGTCTCATCGCATCGTAGCTATAAGCCGATGGTCATGGTGGAGGAACGCGATGACGAGTTGTTTGTTGCTTATCGAATCTCGAAGAAGCAGGTAATGACGTAGTCATTAGGTCGCCTGTATCAGCCCCGTGCTCGGTTATAGTGGCGATATCATTTTATACGTCTCTATAGCCAGAAGTTTGAATATGCCCCACATGTGGGGCTTGGCTCTCGTTCTGAGCTGAACTACTGATCCATGGTCAGTTGTTGGTTGAGTGGTTAGTATGATCCGGACGGACGTGGAAAGTGTGGAATTTCTTTCCTATAATATAGAGCTATGTGTGTATATATGAAGTATGCATTATCTACTCGTAAAGGAAGCATTCGCGTGACAGTGATTATTTATTTCTACTTCAGTTGGATGTTGTTCGATTAGCACCTAAGTGTATCTGTGGTCTAATAGATTTTCTAAACATTGATTTGAAACCTTATTAAAATCTTTAAAGATTTAGATTTACATCTTCATCTTCTTTGTATGTTCTGTTTTAACTTAACATTATGTTCTAGGAGCACTTCTAGTAGTGCACAACCCAATAAATTTTCAGCTTCATCGGTTCACTAAAACTCGAGATTTGCTTCCACAAAGTTTTGATGATAATCGTTAGAGTGAAACAAAAGATAGGGAAAATAACACGGTCTCCCGTGTTACCTTAAGATTTATTTATTGAAATAGTCAACGACGATATTTTACCCTAAGGAAAGACAATGAATATGTCAGCTAGAATAGATTCTGGACTGTACCAGAAAGTGAAACACTTCCCGTTCACCCAAGCATACATGTAGACATTTGGTCGCATAAACTTCAATAAATTTCCATCCACCTACCGGTGGAGGAAATTATTGATGTTAATTTCCTCAAATTAGCAGCGTAATAAATTTGCCGATTACTGTGCAACCTGGATGCTGCTAGGCTTGCTATGCTTTTTCAAAGTAACGTCTAAATGACCAGGCAGAATTAAAAAATATTTGATCCATATCTAATCAATCAAAAATTAAAATAAAAGCAGCTGTCTCATCTCTTTCATCCAGGTGTTCCTACGCTACTTTTTTCAGCAATGAAAAAGTTAATTCAAGAATTCTTCCTCACTTTCTTCTAGATATTGCTTTGGAAAGCTTCCAGAGAATATTCCACGATATTGTTTAAGATTTTTTACTAGAATTCCTCATTAAATTAGAACGAGGAATTTCTCACGCATTTTATGCTTCTGCGATTCTTCTTTCTTGCATTACGTCTCCACTGGGACACAGCCTGCTACTCAGCTTAGTATTCTTTTGAGCTCCTCCACAGTTATTAAGTGAGAGCTTTCTTTGACAATTGACCATTTTGCATGTGTATATCGCGTGGCAAGTACGAATATACTCTATGCCCTGGAAACCGAGCAACCTGAAAATATCCTCGACCAGCGGAATTCGAACCCACGACCCTCAGCTTGGTCTTGCTGAATAGTAAATTTCTTGAGGAATTCTATCTGATGTTTTTAAAGGAATTCGTTATGTTCGTTATGAATTACAACATAATGAATTTCCGGCATAATAGAGACCTTGGAATAAATCCTGCATTTTCTGGAGTAGTTCCTTTTTTTTTGTATGGATTTCCTGAAAAAAATCTGATGTAATCTCTGAAGTTGTTTTTGCGGTTATTTTTAGAAAAATTACAGTTTGAATTCTTGAAGGTGCCTATTAAGATGGTTCAAAATATCGGTTTTGCTCCACATCGCTCATCCAATTTTAATTGAGATTCTGAGTGTCCTCCAAAAATTTGAGCACATTTGAATGGCAATTGAGACTGCACAAATTGAAGGGTTTGTATAAGAATTACTTCGGAAAAAACGAACAATACATTCAGTCGGTCCTAATGTTTGTGCATGACCCATTGAATCCCTCGATGGATAGTTTTATTAACTACAGTCAACTCTCCCTAACTCGATATTGAAGGGACCATCGAGTTACGGAGATATCGAGTTACAGAACACAAAACCAGTGCAACTGCGATCCAAGGGACCATCGAGTTAGCCATGAAAACCAACTTTTATTAAGGTTCTCTATCTCGATATCGAGATACGGAATATCGAGTAAAGGAGAGTTAACTGTACAACTTTATCGAAGACTGTATTAAAATCGGACGTCTCAGTAATTAGTTATTGACAAGGGATTGAATTCTGATAATATGAGAGATTATCTCACGTATCGCTCTCTATAACTATCATAATATTCTGCACATTATGAGAGACTGTTTATCGTATACTGCTACAACTTTGATCATATTGGGGGAATAGTAGTGCATGATAAAACCCCTCTAAACATGCTCCAAACCTGGGGGACACTATTGCTATTGAAAGTTCGTGGATTGTGTATCATGCCAGTAAAGAAAAACACCTATACAAAACGGTAAACAAGCGAGAAAAATGGATTTTATCATCGCTCTCTCTTTTGGGGCTTTCGTTCCCTGCTTCTATTTATCAGACTTGTTACAACTTGCTTCACATTGCCGATCATAGACCGCAACAGATGGGATGTTTTCCTTCGCTTACTTTGATCGTGCTTCAAAATCAAATGAGAGCTAATTCTGCAATGCCTGCCGTCGGAACAAACGCTTCCTTGGCAGGGTTGGGAAAAATTCTGAAATTCACTCTACAGTAGGCAAGCGTAGCAAATCACAGTCAGCGGAGCCAGTGAAGCTGCTGTAGGCAAAATGCTTTGAAAATAGCAAAACACCCGTTGCTAAAGGCAACCCAAAACTACTGTAGAAAAATGTTCTATTTCCCGCTGCATTTCCCGCATTTACAGCCTTCAATGACTCTAACGATTTAGAAAACTCATGCACCCAACATAGGCTTCTTGATGAGATTCACGTTTTTGAACTACTGTACTGGGAAGAGCCTCGTGATTTTCGCGAAATTCAAGCCTACTACTATTACCATTCCCAGTACTGTTCCTTGGTCTTCTTCAAAAATTCCATCCTCTTGCTCAAGGCTTCCAGCGTTAACTAGATTCATTCTGTCATCAGGAACCATCTCCATTGCCGCTTGACTTTTCATCCTTGAATGGTCTAGCTGCCGGTTCCAAGAACTAGCTTCTTCCTCGATGCAAATTTCATCTCCATATGACAAGTAAACGTCCATCTTGTACGAATCGTCTGTAATTGGACACACGCCAATAGTATCGCCATTGAAACTTATCTCAGCCGTTGTTGCTTCAAACGTTACCTTCATTCCAGCTTTTGTCATCATCTTCAACGATAGCAGATTTTGTTCGTAAATCCGGAACGTACAGTACGTTGTCGACTGTACACGTGACTCCCCGGCTGCTGGTTCCCTCAATTCGGCCTCTATGTCATACGATTAACGATTGATTGTTTTTCGCAACAGAAAGAACAATAGGTTGCTTCAATTTCTCCAAGGAAACAATATATTCCTGACGATTCACTAGGTGATAACTAGTACCGGAGTCCAGCTTGAAGGTGACTGTTCGTCGACTACTGCTATCCGTCGACTCATGAACGCAAATACTTTTCTGTTGGACGCCACATTCGCTTCCGCTGGTAGTTCGCTTCTGCAATCCTTCGCCTTATGGCCCTTTTTGTTACATCGATGACATTTCCCCAGGAACTTATCGCTTCGTTCTTCATACAATGCCTTCTGCTGGTTACCAACAAACGCGAATGGCTCCTTCTCATATACCTCGGTTATTCGATCGGATTTCTTCATTTCTTCCGCTAGTAATCTCTCTCTCTGACGACATGCAGGATCAGGTTTTCCTCGCCCAAGTTTTCCAACGCTCTTACCAAAGGGTCAGGGGAGGGTAACGTAAAGCTGCGACACCAGATCTGTCTTGAAGTTTCGCTCCTACCGACTTGAGTTTCCGGATCAGCTCGTCAAAAATTTTCAAATGGTCCTTGATCGATGCATTTTCTGCCATCTTCAGCTTTGCGAGTTGCTTGCGCATCAGCGTCTGCGAAGAAATCAACTTCTTGACGAAGCTTCCCTCCAAAGTGGTTCAGATATGCTTGGATGTTTCCTTCTCCCGGATAACATCCAACAAGTCGTCGTGGATAAATTAAATTATCAGATTCACCGCCTTACCGTCCATTTCTTGGAATTTCGGAAGCTCGGCTTCGACGGTTGGCACATCCTTCTTGACCGCGTCCAGCAATCCGGCCGACTTCAGTAACATCTCGACTCTGAATTTCCAGTTCTAGAATTCAGCACCGGTGAACTGCGGTATCCCGTGTACCAATTCTCTGCGCGTATGGTCCATATAGGGAGATGTGTTGATCGGGTAACTAGCGTAAACTCAAATGGAAGATAACTTCGATCTTCAACAATGACAAAGTCCTTGTAAAATCCCTGTCGAAGTTTTGAATGGATTTCTGCAGATTTACAGTGAATTCTTACAGCTATTTTCAGCGATTATGTAGAGAGATTCTTGAAGAGTCCATGGCCAGATATTTGAAGAATGAATAAAATGACAAGGTTGTTTAGGTATCCTTGGGCAGATTTTTGTTTTAATTTTAGCAACATTCCTGGCAAAGATTTTGATCGATTTCTAGGAAGATGCTTGTTTGAGTTTATGTCATTTTTTAGCAAGCAAGCAGACAATTTTTTTTCTGGCGATACATATATAGTTTCTGTCGTGAAGATTTCTTCTTGATTACAATAGAAGTTTCACCAGATCAAGATTCACGATCACGGCCAATGCATAATTTTGAAGGCACTTTTCGGAGAGAATTTGTTGGAAAGACTAAAAATATCTGTTTAGATTTTGCTATATAGAGTTGATTTGTTATTATAATTCTAAAATCACGTCGAATTTCCTATGAATTCTAGTGAGTTCTCTTAATTTCGCCATATCGACTGAAAATACATACTTGCAGGTTATTTTTCGCCATACCAGATATTTTCTTGAACGAAATCAAAAATTATATGTGATTTTTGTGCAACGAACATGTATTGATATATTTAAAAAAAAATGAAGACCTGGTCTAAGGATAACGTTAGATAACTTTCATTGTTCGTCTTTCAGATTTTGCAATGAGTCGCTTATCTATTCAAATCTTTTCCGAATTTCAAACCGTTGTTCAACCACAGTAAACTCATTCAAAATTTGTTTTGGCAAACCTTTATGGCAAACACGAGAAAAAAATGCAAAAGTTTTGATTGATTATTCATTATTTAAAATTTAAAATCCAAGAGCAGCTGCGAATTGACAAAGTCCCTGTAAGGATCTAGTGTTTAAATTGAATTTTTTACTTTATATTGAATAATTATGGAACTGCAATGATATTGCAAAAATTTTCCAATATATATGCATAATAAATGAAATAGTGTACTGATGATATTGAACTGCTACTGCATGTTTTAAATGGTAAAAACTCCCTGTGTAAGGTACCGTGGGGCAAGTGGGTAATAGATTTCGCATAGTTGGGATTCTTCATATCCTAGAGACTTTGGATTAAAACAAACGACTTAGCTTGACTCCCACCAAATATAAGCAGTATGCTGAAATTAATTTTAAAGTAAAATTGAAGAAAAAAGTACAGAAAAAGTTTTTGAAAAACGTCTGCTTACTTTCGACATGCCCCACAAGTGGGGCAAGTGAAAAGTTTATTGATTTGAACAATTAATTAAAAAAACTAACAGTTCTATTCACGATTTTTATTACCTTTAAGGTGAAGATGAATCCAAGCCAAATCTCAAATTTTCAAAAGCACGGATCTGGAGAACCAAACATCCGTTTAAGCTGAAAACTTAATCTATTAGTCACTCGCTGGTGGTGACCAATCGATTAAGTTTTCAGCTCAAACGGGTGTTCGGTTCTCCAGATTTGTGCTCTTGAAAATTTAAGGTTTGGCTTCGATTCATCTTCACCTTAACATTTGTTAAGGCGTCCTAATGGACAATAACATAAGTAACAGGTAAACGAAGAAAATGTTATTCTTGTTACTTGAATTTTCTTCTGTTATGTTTGTTGAAATGATTTGACAAAATTATAACTGCAACATTTCCATTGTTAGTGCTTACATAATGGGACAGCAATTGCATTTCTGCTCTGTAGATTTTCCACCGCTCGTTATTTGTTAAGAAAATCGGATATGCCGTCGGATAACTCTTCGGGAGAAATCAAACAAAATTCTTCAATAAAGTATTTAGAAACTTTTTTATGGGGATACATCTATACCCCATTTTTATGTTTTGAACTAGGGAAAAAGTACCAGTTATGGCCATAGTGGTTCCCTATTTGGCCATATGCGAATAAATCGTTGTTTATCATAATTCGGTAATTTTAAATAGTATTTCAGGGTTTAGTACACTTTAATACTATACTTCAATTTAGATAGTTTGATTACCATTCTGACGGAAGTATTTTTTTTCTACTTCTACCATCCAGGAAAAAACAACACCGAACACCGTGCCAACTCACGCTTCGAGAGGCCCATCGACTACATCCAATATCTCCAGGACGGCGACTTCAACAGTCGGATCCCCAAGATCTTACAATGTGTGGAAAATCTCCGGGTGGCGTTGACGAGCAATCCCATCAGCTGGATCAAAGAGTTCGGCGAAACGGGGATCGATGTGATCGTGAATCTTCTGCGGCACTGCAAGTCCATGCCCCGGCGGTTCGATAAGGTCGAATACGAATGTTTGCGATGTTTGAAAGCGATCATGAACAACTCCTGGGGTCTGAACGTTATCCTGACGCCGGATCAACATGCAGCGGTAATGCTACTGGCCCAGAGCGTCGATGCCAGCAAGCCGCATACGATGTGCGAAGCGGTCAAACTGCTGGCGGCCATCTGCTTGGTCAAGGAACGGAACGGGTACGAAAAGGTGCTGAAGGCGATCACGAACAGCACTATGATGGCACGGCAAGGAACGGATCGGTTTCGACCGATCGTGGATGGGTTGTTTGTGGAACACGATCGAAATTATGAACTAACGATCAACACGATGATCTTTATCAATTGTATTATCAACACACCGTCGGATATCAACTTTCGGCTGCATCTGAGGTGCGAAATGATGCGAGCTGGACTGCACGATCGGCTAGACCAGCTTACGGATATGGTGGAGAAGAGTAACAACGAGAATCTGGAGAAGCATTTCAAGATATTCAATGCTTTCCGAGAGGACGACTTTGAGGAGTTTAGTAATAGGTTCGATAATGTAAGATTAGATCTAGACGATATGAATGAGTGTTTCGAACTGTTGAAGAATCTGGTGGTGGATACGAGCTGTGAGCCTTACTTTCTATCAATTCTGCAGCATTTATTGTTCATCAGGGACGATTACGTTTATAGACCGGCGTTTTTTAAGCTGATCGAAGAATGTGTCTCGCAAATCGTACTGCACAAAAGTGGGGTGGATCCTAATTTTGATAGCAGAGACTTCCACATAGACACGTCTACGTTGCTGGAAGATATGGCCGAGAAAAGTCGACAGTTGGAAACCAAGAAAAGTGAAGACTTAGAAAGACGGATGGAAGAGTTGCAGACGGCGAAGCAGGAAGCGGAAGCCAGAGCGGCTGCGTTGGAAGATCGCTTGAAGGAAATTGAAGCCACTGGCGTGGTATCACCGAAGGGAAAGAGCAAACTACCTCAGATTAATATTCCTCCTCCACCTCAAATGCCTGGCATGGGACCTCCTCCCCCACCGCCTCCACCAGGAAGCGGGGGAGGTATGCCACCACCGCCCCCGCCCCCAATGATGCCTGGTGTTCCAATGCCACCGCCTATGCCAGGCATGGGCGGCGCTCCAAGGCCTCCTCCAATGCCGGGTATGGGTCCACCACCTCCTCCGATGCCCGGAATGGGACCACCTAGGCCACCGGGTATGCCAGGAATGATACCTATGGCCCCGATGCCCGCACCGTTACCACATGGCCTGAAACCGAAGAAAAAATGGGACACCGAAGGGCCAATGAAGCGAGCGAATTGGAAAGCAATCATTCCTCAAAAGCTTTCTGAGCACTCTTTCTGGGTCAAAGTTCAGGAAGACAAGTTGGCAGATGATGAAATTCTTTCCGGATTGGCCATGAAGTTCTCTTCCAAGCCGATGAAGCAGGCTGATAAGGATTCCGTTGATCGACCGCCGTCTTCTAAGAAGAATGTCGACCTTCGAGTGCTGGACGGAAAGGCTGCTCAAAACTTATCAATCTTGCTGGGCGGTTCCCTAAAGCACCTGTCTCACGAACAAATCCGCACGTGCCTTCTTCGCTGCGACACAACGATCCTTGGGCCGAGTGTGCTGCAGCAATTGATACAATACTTACCACCACCGGACCAACTTAAACGGTTACAAGAGATAAGGGCACGAGGTGAAGAACTGGCAGGCGCTGAAGCATTTGCCGCCACTATAGGAGATATCAAACGATTAGGAGCGCGGTTGCAGAGCCTCAACTTCAAGCTGAACATGCCAGACTTGATGCAGGATTGTAAACCGGATATCGTGGCGGGGACAGCTGCATGCGAGGAAGTCAAAAATAGCAAGAAATTTGCAAAGGTGTTGGAGTTGATTCTGCTGTTGGGAAACTATATGAACTCCGGATCGAAAAAAGAAGCTGCTTTTGGGTTTGAAATAAGCTTCCTTCCAAAACTCAGCAGCACAAAAGATTACGAAAACAAGCAAACGTTGCTTCACTACATAGCAGATGTAGTGGAAAAGAAATTCCCGGAAGCGCTCACCTTCAACGAGGACCTTTCCCACGTCGATAAAGCCAGTAGAGTCAGTTTGGACAACATTCAGAAGACGATGCGCCAGATGAATAGTTCACTGAAAAATTTAGAATCCGATCTGAACAACAACAAAATTCCTCAAAGCGACGACGACCGATTCATGGAAGTCATGGGTACGTTTGCTGTCGAATGTCGAAAACAAGTGGAACTGTTGGGCAAAATGCTTTCACAAATGGAGACCCTGTTCAAGAGCCTCTCTGAATACTACTGTTTCGATCCGGCAAAATATACCATGGAGGAATTCTTCACCGACATTCGCACTTTCAAAGATGCCTTCGTTCAGGCTCATGCGGAAAATATGAAAATCCGGGAAGATGAGGAAAAGAGACGCCGTGCCCAGGAAGCCAAGGAGCGGTCTCAAAGGGAACTACAAGAGCGGCAACAGCGAAAGTTGGCTCTGGTGGACATCGATGCCGTCCAAACGCAGGAAGGTGTCATGGATAGTTTGCTGGAAGCGTTGCAGACGGGTTCCGCTTTCGGCAATCGAGATCAACGGAGGCGGCGAGGCCCACGGCCAGCAGGGGCCGAACGGAGAGCACAACTGAATCGAAGTCGGTCGCGGACCGGAATTACAGCCAATGCATTCTCCAGTCGGGAAATGCTGTCCGAGCTTCTGGGACCGGCTTAAAACAGTTCAAGATAGATACATTCGTGTACATATCGTAGCGAGGTCGAACTACTTATAGTTATGCCAATAAATAAAACCATTTTAAAGGGTTATTGTAAATCGTAGAGACTAAACGGTCCAATTTTTATTTTCGGTCTACATAAATTCGGCTTAAAACCGTGTAGGTTCTATTTTAATTTTTGCTTTAAATTATGTTCAATTTTCCTCAATTTTTGAATCTTATTCTTCTATTTCTGATTTTAAATTTTAAACATTGACTCTTAAATTAATATTTTTCTTTTCTATATTCAGTCAACGCAGAATAAAGCATACACTGTTATTCGAATTGGTGTCATGCTTCTTTATCAATAATTATCATTCGAATGAAGCACAAAACTGACGCATACAATTATTAAAAAGCAGTATTCCGATTGGTAGGTAGAATGGCCAGAAAACAGAAAATCAAGACTACGAAAAGTTATAAACGAAACGGATCGATTTATAATGCAAAACCTAAGTGTACGTGCATGTTCTAACGAAACTTTCATAGAACGAACAGAAACACCAGCGATTTAAATAATACGGTGCCTAAAATACAAAAAAAAATAACGTATTGCAAAAAATGCGATGATTACTTCAAACGCTTCTTAAAAAAAGAAAAGACAATTCCAATTGGGTGAGATGAGAGTAAACTTTGTTCAATTAGTGATTAGCATAAGGGTAATTTTCACTTTTTGCTTTGCAAAATACAACATAAGTTGCCGCAGACGAGCAGAAACAAGCCAATAACAAAGTTGCTGTTTTACACGGAACGACTTTTTTCATTTAATGATGAATACGGATGCCGCTTAGGGTATAGCAGTTCTGTAACATACAAGTGATAAGCGTATTAATACTTATACATATACTTTTGAGTAGATATATTTTTGATCATTATACATAGTTGCGCACTGGTAAATGCGGTATGTGCGTAAATTTTTGTAGTTTCTTTTCTATTATTATATATTATGTAAATATCAATAAGACCATTAAAACATGTTATTGCATTTTGCGAATTACAGGAGTATTTATTCAGCCCTTTAATATCACATTGCCATTGTGTTGCCGTTATACGCATAATTGTCCCATGTTACTTCTTGTGCGTTTTGACTGTTTGTCATCAAACAGTTTATTTTTACGTATAGTTTTAGAAAATACTTACAACAAATTGACTTTGTTCGGAAACTCAATGAAAAACAAACCAAGTCAATTTGTACCATTATTGAATTTTCGCGCAACAACTGTACCGCTACTGTATATCTACGCATAACCGTCCCACTATACATTTTTCAGCGATAATCTCAACCAAAATAATTAGTACGCAGTTTTTAATTCGCCGTGTTTTTTTATCATTTTGAACATCTTCTTCTTACGTTGACTTCATATGCCATGTGGAACATAACATGTTCTATTAGAGTGGTTCAAAAAATCGTTTTTGCTCCACACCATTCATTCGATTCTAGAGCAAATTCTGAGTCTCCTCCCAAAGTTTGAGCTCAGCTGGATGAAAACTGAGACTGCACAAGCGCTTTAAATTTTATATGGGAATTACTATGGGAAAAGCAAGCAAGTCATTCAACCGGTCATAGTGTTTGTCCTTGTGCTCTTGGGGATTAGAGCTGCGTTACAAATTGTAGCTGAGATACAATAATCAGCTACAACTTTGCCGAAGACCGTATTTAAATCGGACGTCTCAGTAATTAGTTATTGATTTATATCCAATCACAAATTCTTCAACAGTGCTCATCTAACTTCTAAACAGGCAACATTGCTGCATCTGGCGCAATAGATAGCACACACAAATCATGGCTACCGTAATCCGGGGTAACATTGATCAGTTTTAAGGATATTTCTTAAATATTTAATTTGAAAATGCAAATGCTGCAAGTTTTATATTTTTAAAACATGTCATAAACTGTCATCGATGCCACCTATTATGACCTCATGTTTATTGAAATATGTAAGCATGTTTATAAAATGTTTTGGGCGATTTTTTTATTCAGATGATTGAACACTTCTCGCATAATCTAATATAACGCCCTAAAAGCCATTGGTAACCACGTGTGTAGCTCGTTGTTTCTGAGCAAATAAATGAATAAGCATCCAAACCAACACCACCGGCAGGTAGAGAATGATCCTTTCTCCACCATAGAGTTGTTAAATAACGTGCAAATCTATTCAAATGCTAAGAAACAACGAGCTACACACATGGTTACCAATGGCTTTTAGGGCGAGATCATAAGTTATGCGAGACTTATGTAAACAACATTCGATAATATTGAAAATGTCGCACCGCCACCAAACCGGATCGCGCCAGTGAGATTCGCGACGCGCCTCAACTCGCGACATTTTGAAATCAGTTTTTTAGTGTGGCGCTGCATTCTAACGATTTCTATGAACACAGCGCACTATTCACATATTAGGGATCGTTCAAATATTACGTAACGCTACAAGGGGAGGGAGGGGGTTTTACATAGTTGTGCTTATTCTGCGCGGCGTGAGTCGAGACGAGTCGCTCTCACCGCGAGTGACGTGAGACGACTAATGCAAATCAAATGGAAGCGAGTCGACAATTGTCACCTCATTCGAGTCGTCTCACCTCACACGCCGCGCAGAATAAGCATAAGTGTTACGATCCATAAAAAAGTTAAAATTTTCCATACAAAAGCTGTTACGTGGGGAAGGGAGGGGGTCTAAAATTGGCAAATTTTGCGTTACGTAATATTTGAATAATCCCTTAGCTGCGTCGCACGAGGCCCGAAAAATATTTAATTGGGTTGGTTAGTGATGGAAAATTCGCAGTTTTTTGTAGCTTGCTCGAAAGACCACAGCTTTCCAAGTGTAACACGATTTCATTGCGCTTTATTATCTTAATTTTGATATAGTAAATGATTAAAATAGATTTAATTCCGTCGACTCAATGACATTTCCATTTACATAATGACAGCTCGTCCCGGAGTAAAATTTGCCGAGGGGTGATTCAAACGCGATTTCCATACTAAATTCAAACGTGTTTTAAAAATAGTTCCAACGCACGGAAAATTATGAAACTTTGGATTCTGACTCAGTTTTTAACGTAGAATCAGAATATGTAAAAACAGGATACCCCTAAACAAGCCAATTGTTGGTCTTGATTTCTACCGGATGCATAATAATGAATTAAACAGTATTGCAGGAACACTGAAATGAATTTTATTGTAGAAACTACTGAATCCATGGTAAAATTAAGAACTGCACCAACGATTTTCAACCGACTACATTAATCTGTTAACTCTACCAAAACATAATTAACATCACTACACAAGAAAATTTCTTCTGTTGATTTAACCAGAGCTGTAGTATTTTTGACTAGAAAAATTCTTGATTTGAGAAGTTTAGCATCATACTTTTGACCACACTGTGTTGTACGGTGGGTGTCACGGATTGAAATACAATGCTTTCTAGTGGATGCTACCAGTGTTGCCACATTTTTTCTAACTCTCATCTGTGTTTTTGGCTGAAAAAATCTTTTTTATCTTAAGTCAACCTCCAAAAATCTTGGTAAAAATCTGTGTCGCAAAAATATCCAAAATTTTCATTTTTTAGATCAAAAAAGTACCTTTGTAAACGTATGGCTGTTTTTGGCATGTCAACAATTTTTAATTTAATCTTATTCTTCTAAAGAAAAGTCAAAAGTACAAAATTGTTTCTAAGAATATTCGTTAGCGAAACGTAGTCATTCGCATACACTGACACACCGGATGGATGGCGATACTTACATGCATGGATAACATAGTGGATGGTGTCAACCGCCGAGTCAGCAGATTTATATTATAAAAAGGTAGTGACCGCGTGACTCGTTCTCTTTTTTCCTGAAGGCGTCTGATCAACTACCGGTGGTAGAGGTATAGTGTAGTGAATAAAGTGGTTGTAAATTAGAATTAAAGTTTTTAAAAAGTTGAAGAAGTTCCTGCCGAACTTAAGTGGTGTCAGAAGTGGGATCGTGAAGGTGTTAAAATAGAGGAAACAGTCCCGCCGCACGATCGAGAAAACCCGGATGCAGACTTCAAGACTGTAAGTAGAAACTAATTAATCCTATTTTTCAAACCAATACTTTTTAAAATTCGTATTATACAAATGCCTGAAACCAGAGCTTCGGAAATGGAGGCGCTTCGAGCTGAAATTGAACAGCTCAAAGCGTTGATGACGATCGGGAATAGCAGCAAATTCTGCATTCCCGATCCAATCAAAAATTTGTCGGAATTTTCCGGCAACAAGAAGGAACTGTCGAGCTGGCTACGCGAAGTGGACGAGCTATACGACATGTTCAAAATAAAGGGCGCGAATGGACAGCCCGACTCACTAAGCTCTATGTATTTAAGAGCAATAAAAAATAAAGTACAAGGAGATGCCCGCGCGATTCTATGCGCAAATGGCGATCCCGATACCATCTATGGTATCAAACAAATTTTGATCGAACAATATGGTGACCACCGAGACTTTGCGACCAATGTGTTGTCGTTATTCAATTTACGGCGAGGTGACAAAAGCCACCTCAGGTTTTACAACGATTGCAAAGACATCAACACAAGACTTAAAGCAAATTTGTTGTCGAATCCTCTATCCGTTCGACAAATTATAGATGTTTTAAGTGTAACTAGATATTTAGATAACATTGGGGAGCCTTTAGCTTCCATAATAAGACAATCGAAGCCAAATACGTTGGAAGAAGCATACGAAGCCGTATCCATAAATCAAAACGCAGAAATTAGAACGAAGCCTATTAAATTTCATTCACAGTCCAGACCTCATAACGACCCTAAAAGCAGCGGCTCATATAATAACAATAACGGCAAAACAAATCCAAACGTGAGTAAATTTGTTTATAAAAAACAAGTGCAACAGCATAAACCTCGGGCAGAATACAATACTAACGAGATCGACGTGGCTAATGAATACGACGATTTCAACGATGATGACGACAACGATGACAATGTGACAAACAGTGAAGTGCATAGTGATGATTCAAATTGTTTAGAAGAAGAGCGTCAGCAGGCAGCAACGTAAACAATTTTATACCTTACATTAATTACCAGACAAATAAAGGAGTGCTTAAATTCTTAATCGATACGGGCGCAAATAAATCTTACATTAGTCCGGAACATGTGCACAGGACCAAAATAACGGATCGGCCCGCAATAGTAACGAACAAAAATGGTAAATTTATCATCGACAAAATGGTCCACATAAATATTTTCCCCAGAGTATCCAATGAAAAGCTTCCTTTTCACGTTTTTAAATTTCATGAATATTTCGACGGCCTCATTGGCTACGAAAACTTAGCAGCAATGAAAGCAAAAATAGACTCAGGCAATCATCAACTGTTGATAAGAAACATTCAGTATCCACTTTCAAAATATTATCCACGTTCATGGAACTTCCACGAACAAACGGAGGAGCTAGCTGAGATATGCACCACCTCCGATGGGACATTTCTCATTGAGAACGAGTTAAACCTAACGACCGGTGTTACGTTACAACCTGGTTTATATGCAGCTAAAAATAATCGTGCCACAGTGCATTTATTCAGTACCAAGCGTGCTAAACTGAACGAAATTAAACCGCTCGAAAATGAACGCTATTTCCTTAATCAACATGAAACGTGTCCGCGACTGAACTTCCCAGCGGATCACCTAAGCAGAGAAGAAGTCAAACTCTTAGCTAAGACTCTACAACTATATAAAAGCATTTTTTATCAAGAAGGACAAAAATTAGATTTCACACATCAAGTAAAACATAAAATTGAAACTACCGACTGCAATCCGATCCACCAGCGAACCTACAAATATCCATACCATTTGAGAGAAATAGTAAGTGACCATATACAAACAATGTTAGAGTCCGGTATTATACGAGAATCGTCTTCTGCTTGGACCTCCCCCATTTGGGTCGTCCCGAAGAAAGCAGACAATTCAGGTGTGAAGAAGTACCGCATAGTTGTTGACTATAGGAAATTAAATAAAGTCACGCCTGCGGATCGTTACTTAATACCCGAGATAAGTGAAATACTAGATCGCTTAGGCAAGGCGCAATATTTTTCTGTGCTTGATTTAGCCAGCGGATTCCATCAAATAGAGGTAGAACCAGCTGACATTCGAAAGACAGCATTTAATGTTGATAATGGAAAATATGAATTCGTGAGAATGCCGTTCGGGTTAAAGAATGCGCCCGCGACATTCCAGCGTCTCATGGACTCTGTGTTACGTAAACACTTGGGAGTAAGATGTTTCGTCTATATGGACGACATCATTATATTCTCTAGTTCATTAGAAGAACATATGATAGATATTCAGAAAGTTTTGAAAACTCTCAAAGAAGCAAATTTGAAAATACAATGTGACAAGTCGGAATTTCTTCGAAAGGAAGTAGAATTCCTTGGACACGTTGTAACCACGGAAGGGGTTAAACCTAACCCAAAAAAGGTGGAGGCAGTTGAAAATTGGCCTCTCCCGAAAACACCGAAAGAACTTAAATCGTTCTTAGGAACTATTTCATATTATAGACGTTTTATACCAGGTTTTGCGCAAATTGCAAAACCAATGACTAGTATGCTTCGGGGGAAAAACAAACTTATCGTTTCTACTCCGGAATATGAGGAAGCATTTGCAAAATTGAAGGAAATTATGAGCTCTAAACTTCTATTAATCTATCCCGATTTCGATCAGCCGTTTATTCTAACAACGGACGCGTCGAATTACGCCATTGGAGCCGTTTTAACTCAATTGGTAGATGGACACGAAAGACCGATTGCGTACCTTTCGCGCACCTTATCGAAAGCGGAGGAAAAGTACTCCGCTACAGCAAAAGAGCTCTTGGCCATATATTTCGCAGCAAAAAAGTTTCGGCCATATCTGTATGGTAAGAAATTTACTATTTATACAGATCATGAACCGCTAACCAAAGAAATCAAACTGACTGATGCTACAGGTCGAGTAACTCGCCAACGATTGTATCTAGAGCAGTTCGATTTCGAGTTAATTTATAAAAAAGGAAAACAAAACGTGGTAGCAGATGGATTGTCCAGAATACCACGGGTTGATGAAGTGAATCTTCAAACAGTACTTGAAAATGAGCTTTTCGAAAACGATCCTATTTACGGACCGGAAATCATTAATAAATTCAAAAATCAACTCATTATGCATATATCCCAAGACAAGAAAAAATCCCCTCACATATTTTATTCCGTATTTTCAGGTTTTAGCAGACACATATTTCACCAGGAAGAATACACTGAGGACCAGCTATTGTAAATTTTAAAAAAATATTTAGCTCCCGGAATGACAAACGGAATCTTTGCCCATCCGTCGGTTGCAAAATCGTGCTTCAAAATCATAAATGACAATTTTAAAGGGATGAAAGTTCAATTTTGCAACCTGAAATTACCAGATTTAATAACCAAAAAAGACCAAGACGAATTTGGTCGTAAAACGCACAACTTTAACCATAGAAGTTGGAAGCTTAATTACGAAGAACTTCGTCAATCAGTCTTTTTCCCGGATATGATATCGATTGTTAAGAACTTCGCGAAAAATTGCCAACACTGTAAATTTGCCAAATACGAACGGCATCCATTTAAAATTCCAATCACGCGAAGAACATATGATAAACCTTTAGAGAATATCTTTATAGACGTATACGTCAAGGAAGGAGAGAAGTTCTTAACAGTCATCGATTCATTTTTAAATTTGCACAACTTTACAAAATCAGTAGCGAAACAAGCGAAGAGTTAATCGAAACTCTCATTAAATACTTCAAAACGTTTGGAATACCAAAATTGATCACTTGTGATCAAGCTACATCATTTCGGAGCCAAAATTTCAAAACCTTTTTGGAAGAAAACGGTGTTGCCGTTCACTATGCTAGTAGCAGCAATAGTAATGGCATCATCGAGAGGTTCCATAACATGTTTATGTTTATGGCAAACCGAAGCAAAATCAATAACCTAACTCTGTACCAAGGACTTTCACTTATAACAGCACTGTATAACGACGCAAAGCATACGACAACGAATCTCACACCAAGACAAATAATCTTCGGAAATTCGACTTCACTAGACTTGAAGGACATAAACATGATGAAACAACAAATAATACAAACTGCCAAAGACAATATTGCCAGAATAGCTACCAGACATAATTCAAAATTAGTAGAAACGGACAAAGACTATCAAGACATCAAAAACAAAGAAATTCTTGCCAAAACTAAAGCCAAATCATCTCCATATAGCAATAGATATAGACTGGTCGAGGTAAAGGAACAGAATGACAAAACAATTACCGACACAACGGACATCAAAATTCATAAGAAAAAATTAAAACTCTAATGGGATTGACGAGGTATGTTGCTTTTTCTGACTTTATTTCAGACTATGTTTCCTATTCTGGACATCTACAGCTTGGACAGACATCCGCATTTACGACCTGACTAATAATCCCATAGCAATCATACCTCTCGGACAGGCCAGGATTAGCAACAGTTATATCAGAGTAATTCATCCCGTAAATTTAACAGCCATAAAAGATGCTATAGATTTGTTTGACTATGTAACTAAAAATTCTGATTTAAATAATTCACTTTTCGATCAAGTTATTAGAAAAAAGATAAATAAAATACACTTAACGTTCAACAGAATTATACCTCAAAACAGATTCAAGAGATGGGAATCACTCGGTAGGGCGTGGAAATACGTATCAGGCAGTCCCGATGCGGACGATTTGAAAGTCATTAACTCAACAATCAATTCTTTAGTAACTGAAAATAATAATCAAATACACATTAATAATGTATTCGAGAAAAGAATGAGAAACCTTACAAGAACTTTCAATCTTCTGATAGATAACGAGCAAAAATTAGAAAATGTTACATTTAAAAGCTTTGATTCACTTAATTTTGTATTCGAACTTGATGAACTATTGTATTACCTAGAAGTTGTCGAGGAATACATTACATTGGCGAGAAGCAGCATCCCAAACAGTCGCATCATTCACGAACGGGAACTGGAAGCCATACAAAGAATCCTCAACGGCAATGGCTTTGGACTTGACTCGGTTGACAGTATTTTGAACATCGCCAGTGCTTACGTAATGTTCAACAAAGACACATTCATATACATACTGAAAATACCCAGAATCAAAAACGTACCGTACACACTCAGCTTCGTTGAACCAGTAATTGCAGAAGGTTACCGCATTCATTTACCAAAACCATTTTACTTGAAAGGGAAAACTTCATTCATCTCACAAAGCCCATGTTCTAAGTTAAAAGCTCTCTTCGTGTGTTCCAATACCCATTTAGAACCACTCACAGAATGTATGCAACAACTAATCTCCGGAGAGACAGCTGATTGCCCCATGGAACGAATCTATGGAGATAAAATTATACGAAAAGTTAACGATGGCAATATTGTTATTCACGGAGACAACATCACCCTGAGGTCCAACTGTTCAACCACCCGATTCCTTAGTGGATCATACCTCATTCAGCATTCACACTGTACGTTAAACCTGGACGATGAGGAGTACACATATACTAACCTGGAAATACAACCGTTCACACCGGTTACCACAATCAAGGTAAATCCGACCAATGTGATAAACCATATCCCGTTGGAACATTTACAGGAACTACATTTAGAGCATCGGAACCATATAGATCACCTCAACCTAACAACGGAAAATATACATTGGAAACTAAACATCTTTGGGTGGATAGTTTCGGCTTCAGCAACAACGTTACTGGTCTTCATACTGGGTACAATCATAACCATAGTCTTCAAGCTTTTCATTTTCCAAACAGTCTTTGCACCGAACATGCGAGAAGGAACCAAGGAAAATAGCAGTTCAACCGAGGCGCATCCTGAGTCGAGAAGCATACCGCTTATCCCGCAGCAATAGAGGAAGCCGAGGACGGCTTCTAACTAGAAGGGGAGCCGTTAGCGAAACGTAGTCATTCGCATACACTGACACACCGGATGGATGGCGATACTTACATGCATGGATAACATAGTGGATGGTGTCAACCGCCGAGTCAGCAGATTTATATTATAAAAAGGTAGTGACCGCGTGGCTCGTTCTCTTTTTTCCTGAAGGCGTCTGATCAACTACCGGTGGTAGAGGTATAGTGTAGTGAATAAAGTGGTTGTAAATTAGAATTAAAGTTTTTAAAAAGTTGAAGAAGTTCCTGCCGAACTTAAGTATGAAATACTTAAGTTTTTGAGAAAAAATAGACACAGTAAATAATTGTAATGGTATTTATATCTTCCTAACCCGATTTATATCTTCCAAAACCGTGTCTTAAACTCGTGAAATATTCTTAATTCTTAAAAATCTTTTTAATCTCAATAATCTGTGATCTATCATCATAGATATCTGTAGGCAAGAACAGGAAAAAATCTGTGTAGTTACAGATAAATCTGTGTATGTGGCATCACTGGATGCTACTATGGACATAGTCAAATTTACTGCACTGCTCAGTGATTTTCACCAGATTATAGTAAACTTAACAGATTTTTGTAGTCGGTTGAAAATCGTTGGTGCAGTTCTTAATACTACCATGGATTCGGTAGATTATACAACAAAATTTGTTTGCGTGAACGAAATTCTTAGGGTTGGGGAAGACTGAATTAAACACCAAAAGTTATCATTTTACACTGAACGAAAACTCCCGCCATGAATTGAATGATTATTGCTTCATCCTAGCCCCATACCTATTTTCAGACACAATCAAGATGATTTTCATCTTCGTGGAAATCATCTGTTTACAAATCATACCGAATGAAAATCATCCAGTCTTGGAAGGATTTTTATCCTCGAAGCAGATGCGTCTGATTGAATGATTATCATACACACATGTAAACGACCCCAATTCCGTAATATTTCTTAATTCAAAAGAATTCAAATAAAAAAACTAATAACTACGGTACGTTGTTGGTTTATGTACATTAATGTTTATTTACACAAAGGTAACAATTTCCAGCTTTCAGGAACAGATGGCTATATGTAGCGAACATGATGTTTGATGTGGCTCCTTGCAAATAAATTTGTTTCACAGCTTTGCTCCATCGAACCAAAACACTTGGATGTCAGCTATTGTAGTTGGTAGGTACCTTAAGGAATTTTAAATTAAATGCTACAAATAAGGATAATATTAGATTCAAAGTGTAATTACCTGTAAAATCCAAGCAGAAATGTTAGGCGTTCCACGTTGCCGCCGCCATATTTACGTTTGGATTTGTCAGAATGATTTGATATTTATGACCATTCTCTTTTCGTTCGATATTTCAGACAATATTTGAATGATTTTCGGTATGGGACATAGTAGGTATTAGAATCTGTCATAAGCTGCATGTTATTCATTCATGTTATCATAATTCAATTATCTGCCTTTTGTCATTAGAATATGATCTGAGATTCATAACTGAATTGGATGATTTTTGTTCAATATACTGTGGATGCATCATATTCTTTCAATGTCATTCAAAATGAGGAATATGAAGTTTTGTAAGCGTTTGAATTACAAATCATTCAATCTAGGACCGGAGTTTTCGTTCAGTGTAGTTTTTCGTGTACAAGTGTGTCTCTGCTAATGTCAAAAAGCTTGCGTTTGGGACTGTTTTGGAGAGTTGCAACACACCGTATCGTTCCCAGTCTCTGTAGCAGTAAACACGCGAGTCTGCCAAAATTCGTCAACATAACTCGCAAAAATTCTTCTCAACATTCGGTGCCTTGTACAAAATTCGAATATTCTCTGATAATTATTCACAGAATGCCGATTCTAGCCGAGGTGAGTTGATTTCGATCTTCAACAAAATAAATTGCCGCTAAGAACCATTTCCCCAACAGCTTGCCGGAGATGAAAACAGCGGAGAGCACTCGCGCACGTTTGTTTTCGAAGACGAAGGCCACACGCTGGGCAATGTGCTCAAGAGCATCATCTGTAAATAGTAAGTAACTGTTATAATCCGCTCCTCTTCCTCTGAAATTACAAAGTGCTTCCTTCTGTTGCAGTCCGGACGTAAACTTCTGTGGCTACACCGTTCCCCATCCGGCGGAAAACAAGATGCACTTCCGGATCCAGGCTGCCAGAAACGTCCGAGCCATTGATATACTGAAGCGCGGCCTGGAGGATTTGGAACGGGTGTGCGACCACACGATCGAGACGTTCGAAGGGGCCGTGGCGGCGCATCAGCACAGTAACTAGGATTATGAATTTTGTTTAGTTAAGATTGTTAAGATAGATAGTTCAACAGGAGAATTGAGATGGATACATGGTTCAAATGTAAAGTTCAGTTGTTTAACTTCCAAGTTTAATGGCAGTTACTTATGTTCTTATCTTACAGACTTGATTATTATTTGAATGCAAGTTTCCGATGTTTTTTTCTTTTTAAATGAAACGTATTTAAAGTCGCTTTTCAAACAAAATGGTCTCTAGTCACTTTTTTTCCTTTTTCTGCTTGGTGCAATGTTCTAGTGGCTCCATTGATAACTTCAGAGACTCTTAAGCTTATGCCATAGGGGTCATGCACAAATTACGTCACGCTCCAAGGGGGGGAGGGGGTCAAGCCAAGCGTGACAAGCCTTACAAAATTCTCGGAGGACTCATACAAAAAACGTGACAAAGGGGGGGGGGAGGTTCAAAAAAGTTGGAATTTACCGTGACATAATTTGTGTACCATCCCATAGGTTCTTCATGAATTTCAGCTTCATAAATAATTCTAGTGATTTCATCTGAATCAATTGCATACTTCAATTTTGCTAGAAATTCTCTCAGGAATTTATCCTGGAAATTCTACAGCAATCTTTCAAGGGATGATTAGAGGAATTTCTTCAGAAATAGTTCCAGGAAATCCTTGAGACTTTAATGCTACTACTCACTATTACTTTAACAGGGAAAGTGCCAAGATGTCGTCCAGTGAATTTTTCACTAAACCTTCAACCGATTTCTCCAGTTGTTACTCTAGGCGATATTCTAAATCGACGAAGGTTTGTTCCACAGTGTTTTTTTTTAAATATAAGTACGTTAAGCGTGTTTTCAGGAATTTCTACATGTTGTTGTTACGACTACGCGGTTGTTGCGACTACGCGGATTTCTCAAGAAATCCTTGAAGAAATTATACAGTCAACTCTCCCTAACTCGATATTGAAGGGACCATCGAGTTAGGGAGGTATCGAGTAATAGAACACAAAATCAGTGCAAATGCGATACAAGGGACCATCGAGGTAGCCATGAAAACCTACTTTTACTATGGTTCCCTAACTCGATATCGAGATACAGAATATCGAGTAAGGGAGAGTTAACTGTATGTGTAAATTCTTAAAAAAGCCTTGGGAGGAACATGGAAAGAATCATGCAGAATATTTTTGACAAATTTCTCAGAATATCTTTGAAGTAACTTCTGCCTGAAATCTTGACGAGATGTCCATCCATCCATGAGTAATCAAGATGGAATTTCTAAAAAAAATCATGTAGAAGATTTTTGAAATTTCTCATTGTAATAGGTTGTTTTTTGTCATGCCAACCCGCCATGGAATGGCCTACTTTTCCGCATTGTCGTATGAATCTATTACCTAACTGAAAAGCGTTAGATAATGACTCATTACGCAACGCATTTTAGTTGCGTAATGATTCACTACGCAACGCTTTTTAGTAACGAAATAAAGGACATGCGATGTATATAACTATCATTCTTTTAAAAACGAAGACGTCTATTAATTTTCGTTCTTAGGATTTGTGTAATTATCATTACTTGTAATAAAAAGGTTGCCATTGCTTTGAAATTCACCCAACATCTAATCAAAACTACTAACAACAGCGATCAATTATCAAAATTCATCGCTCTCTGGAAAATATAATTCCAAGCCCAGGGAATTTTTTATCAAACTTTCATTGCACGAAAATAAATAAGGATAAAATCTTCTTTAATTTTTTATGTAAGGGCGTTTTTATGCATCATAAGGATGCTTTGAGGTGGATACTACATAATTGCTTGGAATAAATGTTTGGCCCATAGTGTGGCAAAAGTTCGAATCAGCGGGCTAAAAGTTCGACCCATATAATCTAGCAGAGAAATTTACTAATTACCCCAAATTCACATAATATCTTCAAGTTTAGCGAAATCGTGCGAAAAAAGTCACCAACATATCACATTTTCATCTAGTTTTGCAAAAAACGTTTTTTTTTTTGGGCTTTGGGCAATTTTTTGATGAAAAATTAGAGTGTATTTATCTGTAAACATAAGGTTATATAAAGTATGTCTATCGTAAAAGTGTCGAGCCCCACCGATGGGGCAAAAGTTTGTTTAAGGCGAAGTAGGCCGTCATTGAAATTTGTACGCGTCGTTGATGATTGTTGCTTATTTATCTCACGATTTCGAATAAAAGAAAATCAGTTGGTTTTGCACTGACACAGCTGAAAAAGTATCAGCATACTTTATGCATGTTAGCGCGTACAGTGATACTTTTTCAAGTCAACATAAATTATCAATACTGAGTTTTATCACTTTGAAGAGCAAGTTGAAAAGTCATCATTGTTGTCAAAACGAATGACGGGCTACTTAGCCTTAAGACAATCAGCGAAATTGTAGCAAATATGTTGAAGGTTCACTGTATGGTATTTATTTTCAACTGCTATCTATATATATAAATTAAAATGGAGTGGTGTTTGTATGTCACGAAATGGCTTCCAAACGGGTCAACCGATTTGAATGGTTATTTTTCCGTTTTGTTCGTCAAGTGTTCCGACGTGTTTGTGTGTATAAAAATCCCAGGATATTCACCGGGAAAGTCGGAAAAACGAGCGTGAAGGAAACTGTCATTTTGTATGGGACGATCCAAAGCATTTTTCAACAGCCTACTTGATGGCAAGACGAAGTTTGCCGGGCCCACTAGTTGTTTTTATAAAAAAATTGATTATACCACTAAGGTCGAACTTTTGCTCTGCCTTACTATGATTGGATATTAATAAATCCATGAGCAAAATCATGAGCAAAATACTTTCCATCCTTTTTCTTCAAATAACTGTTCTCGTATGAATTTTCTGACAACAGCTTTATTTGAATACAAAAAAAAACTTCAACCCTTCAATATGATGGTAGCCAAGCAGCTTTAGGATTTAATGTTTTTAACTCTAACAAAATAGGTATTATTCAATCCTATTTTCAAATTTTGTATTCGAGAGGTTTAGAGAAATGAATCGTTTGCTACAGAAATGCTGAGCAACAATAATCCATATTTTCAAACTAGCAAGCATTTTTTTTTTCAAAGTCTTGGGTGATACATTTAAATTTTTATCTTGTTTTATAACTTTGCAAACATCTAGTTCAAATCGAATTGGAAAAGTAAATCCTGATTATAATCTGCTTTTAAATCCTTGTATTCTATTCGAGATCTAAATATAAGATTGGGTTGAATACGTCATCTTGGCAATATAAAACGAAAACATAGATTTTTAAATAAATTTTTACTATTTTTCCATAAAAGTGACATTTGGTATCTAAGAAAGTAGATCAGTCGGTTTTGGACGATTTTTAAGTTTTGATCTACCTCTGTATGAAAGTACGCGACTATAATCGGTTCATAAATATTATCGAAACAAGCATTGTTAAGTTATCTAAATCCTTTACGACTTTTATCTCTCATGAGAAGGGGCCGTGGCCCCCCTCAAGTCTGATGGCTATTTACGCCCATGCAGCCACTATACTTTAGTTACAGATGTACTGCTAAAATGCAAAGAAGCAAACTGATTCATTTGAAAAGCTTTACGATTAAATTCCAAAGATATTATTCGATTGATTGTATAAATTTAACATCATGCATCATAGACGAATTTTACATAGTCATTTATTACCGCGAAGCATATCGAAAACACACTACTGGAGCTACACTGAAAATATTATAAAAGTTCGATCAACGTGTTCCACATGTGAATTTTCACTAATTGTAAAACAAATCAATCGATGGTGTAAAACTATTCGCTAACAACAATTCTACTTCAAATGTAAAAGAAGTTAATTTATAAATTATCGAAAACTTTGCTGTAGGATTTATTAGCGATTGCGTGAGTTTCTGATTCCAAGCACCCATAACGGGCAACCGGTTTTCCCAAAAATAACATGTTGTTGAACATGTTAGGCGTGATTAGCAAATGTGAATCCTTGTCATGATAGGCAAACTAGTTCTACTTGTGATCACCATTGTAAAACACCACACCAAAGTCAATCGTTTAACAGAATCATACAAACATATTTACAGATCCTCCGCCTGAATGCAGCCGTTTCATGAAAAACATGAACCGTTAGAGGTGTGCCAAAGTATTGGGATGGTGATATGTTTCACAGACGAATATTATTATGGTGCACCTTCTACTTAGGCACCGTCAAACCCTGTGATCGTGACCAGGGCTGAAAGATGTAACGATTATTGCAATAATAACAGTTTATGTATCGTTTTAACATCACTCCGAAACAAGGCGTCGATAGGTGCGTGGTGTATGCACAGACCCATCGATCACAAGGTTCTTGGTTTGACAAGTTGTCACGAAAATTATTTATATGTTCAAATTTTGGTTTCATAAGGCAAATCTGTAATTTTAAACTTGATTTCCTGAGGCGAATTCTCATGAAGGATTCCTATGTATTTCAATAGTCCATTTGCCTGAGTGTATATATTAAAATTTGGGTATCGGTTCCTATCACTGAACCAAGTAATCATATCAGTTTTATCTGAAAACACATATGGTTTTTTTCCATCTAGTTTTTCACATAACCTTCATCAGCTTATGACATAAACTATCGCAATCAATTTTTGATCAGATTCATCAGATCAATCACATACTTTTCATTATATATTCATGTGTGAGTTATTGGATTTTGTTAATGAATTCCATGTGAAACTAAGATGATAATTATTAATTTTGTTCGTATTTTTTATTTGTTTGTTTAATGAATTTAATAATAAATGTTCAGGATTTGCTTTATATTTGCTTTATTTATTATATGGGTTTGCTTGTAACATCCTTGATATACATCTTATTGCATATTAAAAACAAAATTCTTTGATTTTGGACTTCGATTTTTTAGTTTCCGAGTCTGTCTTTTCCTGCCTTGGTCCTTCAAATGCGACTAGCGAATAATCTGAGTTTTCCTTAGGACCTGTTCCTTACTCTCTGCAAATGTAAGATGCGAATAAAACTTATATATCATAATGATTTGTGTAAAAGGTTAACTTACGTTTTGTTGCCATTTAACATTGATTTTACCGTACAACCACTGAAACAGGTGTAATGGAACCTAAATCTGCTAAAAGTATATCAAACGAATACGCCATTTTGAAAACACTGCTTTAAAACAAAAAAAATTCATATCTGCAAATCACATGATTGTTATCGGATAACATACATGAATTTGGTTCATATACAATTTACAGTATTGGTCATTGAATATAATCAAGTATTTTAATGATTGTTATGTACTTCATACATGAAATCCAATGGATACACATAATTTGGATATGAATTGTAATATTCTGAATGTATGTGATTTTTTTAATACTTTTTATGATATTTCTTGGCTCAGTGACACTCAAAATAATCCAAACGACATTGCTACGTTAAGATCCACGTAGATCATTCCGCATTCATTTTGCTTCATATTTACCTGACTAAGATAATAATAACCAACGCAAATGGGGACAGTCAGAGTTTTGACTTAGCTATGAACTGCTATATTGGATTATACCTTGCTGAATATTCGATTCTAACTATTGATCAAATATAATGAATAGTTTAATCCCTTAATTCTTCGTCCTTCCTTTAAATTGAAAAAAAAAAACATTTTACTTACAGGAGCCTATGGATTGATTTCAATGAAAACCCATATATGATCTATTAGAACGCTTCATAAAAGCTACGTGAAAATTTATGTAGCTGTTACGTGAGACTACGATGGAACTTATGAGGTTCATGCGTTCATTCTGTGTTACCGATGATTCACGTAAGTGCTACGTAAAGCCAAGTACGGACCTGAAACGTAAATCACTCAAGTAAAATTTCTCCTTTTTACCAAAGTAATTTTGACAGCTGATTCAGTATGAGAGAAATGTCACTTTTACTTGCGGAATAATTGAGCGGCACATTTTTCCGTTCGGAAAAGTGACAGCTCCCTTTGATTTGTACGGCAGGCGTTACAGACGTTATGAAATCATCTCTACTTCTCAGCAGCGTACAGCTAAAGTAATTTCGGTAGCGGAATCATTCCTTGACCGTTTCTTTTCCAATCCTTTTGCACAGTACTTATGATCAGCGTACCGGCCATAAAAACGACATGTGGATTGTTTGAGTGTATCCATTCTGGGTGTTTTGGATTATCTGTTCTTCCGAACGTTGCCAACCTTCCAGATTTGTCTGGAATATTTCAGATATTTGAGGCCCCATTTTACAAAATCTGGAAGATCCAGGTAAAAATTGAAATTAATTTGTAAGGTTCTCCTTATACGACATAAGCAATCCAGACTTTTCCAGACAAATTTTCAAAACCTTCCAGATTTTTGATAAATTGACTTGGCATCCCTGGTTCTTCCATTCCTTCTTCCATCATCATCAACTTGCAATAGGGTCCTAAAGCCCTGTCCCAATTTTGGTACCAAACGCTTAAGTTTAGGCCAAAAACACACGTTTACTCAATTTTTAAATAATATTCGTTTCCAAAAACATGTTTTTACGATTTTTAGGATTTTGTCAAACTTTTTGGTTTAAACTCAAATTTTGGGTATATTTTGTTTTCAGTGTCGCTTTTGAAATGTCAGATAGGAACAACCCCAGTGTTAAAACTAAAACCCCTGTGGCATTTTTGTCGACAAAGTGAACGTCAAACATGATCAAAAGTGTCAAAGTTCATATTTTGAATCATTTTTAGAATTAAAGTTTAAATATATTATAGTCGTTATTTAAGCTGGAAAAATGCTAAAGTAGTTGCAAGAACATGCTCTTTTGTGTTATTAAATAAAAACAAGAATTCATTTAAAATTTTAGGACCCAATTAGGTAGATGGATGTCTAGTAGTTCATATATAATTCATAGTATTGACAATGAGATTTATGTGCTTTGTACATTAACATCAATGGATAGTCATAGTGTGAATGGGTTTTCAATTATCGTCAAAGTATGTGAAGTTTTTAATATTTTGTACGATATTTCTTGGTTCAGTATACGAGTGGCGTATAAGGTGAGAGTGTCGGTCTGGTATAGCGAGGTGACAATACTCGATTTTGATTTACCACGGCGAGTCACTGCATTCGAGTCGTGTATTGTAACCTTGCTATACTCACCTTGCGCCACTCGTGGAACAAGCCCAAATTCATGATTGAAATCTAAAAAAAAAAATTGGTATAAGTGGATAAGTTGGGACGAAATCATAAGAAATCTCTGGAAAAATAACTGTTTAAATTCATGAAGATGTCCTAAACGGGAATCTTGGATGGATGGTATTTGATTTCAAATTGCGGTATGTGTGCGTGCAGAAAAAAAAAATCTGTCATTAGGTATACTTCGGTTTTACTTATGGAGTAATGGGCCCTATAATATATCTAACCACTAACGGACATTTCGGATGAATCACGACCACGGGTGTGGAATCATTTAATTACTAGATTGTTTATTAAATATGTTGGATATTATCAGAAGTGCGATGCTTTGATAAGAAACGTTAGATTTAAATATTTCGAAATATGTCTCACCGACATCAAATTGTTATTTGTGGGGCATTCTCGAAGGATCTCGAAATGCCCTTGTATTTACTCATCTACATCTATATACTGCACTGCATGTTGGAAAGGAATTTGGTTGTTTCGGCGAGGGATTCGTTTGGTAATGCACAGATTCCATAAGACGTTTGCGGGTAAACGATACTCTTAAGACTTCCGACTCACGTCTAATGGATCGACAAATGCTCAAACAATCCCTAGCGTCGATTCGAATATCGTGTAAATTGTACGCTCACACTTTTTTCATGGTTGCCTCAAATGTAGCAGAAGGAGAAATTCATTATCTTCTTGTCTTAGATAAAATTGTCCAGCACGATTCCTCTGGTTATCAAGTCCCACGTTGAAAAACAGTTTCTTTCAAAACTTCTACTTTGCACACATTTGAACGTTTGGGGAAGAGTACGAATACTTTTTGAAAGGGTGAATCCTACAGGAAGGATGGCATAAATTGAGGGGAAAGGTTTGGTGAAATGAGACAGAAAATTGGAGAAGAGATAAAATTCAAAATGCCAAAAATCATCATAAAGAACTAATGCAAACGATGCAGATTGACGAATCCGGCTGACCCTGTGGAAGAAGAAAGTTATGCAGCTAACGGTTTTTGCTGTCCATCTCGTGCTGTATCCAGGTGCAAATGTTCCATGCATGGCCGTTTCACTAGAAGTGTCTATTTACATAAAGCCAATATCTCAAGAATTCATGAATCAAAAGAAACTACCAGACAGAGGGATCCAAATGGGAAAATAGATTCCCTAACTTTTAAGGAAATTAGAATGTAAAATGACTTGGGGAAATGAGAGGAAACCTAGAGTATTCGTACTTTTATGCCCCAATATTACCTCACCCGTTTGCGAAGCTGCACTTCGACGCAGGGCCTAATACCTCCTTCGGCCGCCACCGCCTCCCGAGCGTCCGCCGAAATTGGACCGACGGAATCCCCCACCGCCACCACTGCCGCCACCGCCACCGGAACGCCGTCCCCCGTTGCTGCTGCCTCCTCCGCTTCCATTTTTGGTGGAGTAGTTTTGCACCTTGCCGGAGTATTTGCCCGAAGGTGGTGTGTAAACCTTCTGCGTGCCTGAGCTGCTCTTGGCATGTTTGGGGCCCTTGGAGTCATGAGATTTCCCATTCTCCTCGAAAGTGATCGCGGCGTGACGCTTGGCTGTAGTTTTTGCGTCCACCTGTTTGGAAAAAAATCGCAATTTAGGAAAGGGTTCTTAAAGATTTTAAGGTTTGTACTTACCACAGCTTTGGACTTGGGTGGCAGCCAGGACAAATGGATAACCGACTTGAAACTTGGCGGGGTGTGGAACAGATCCCGAATCAGAGTGCTGATGTTAGATGTAGTCTTCAAAGCCGTGGCTTTGATCTGATTTTCTTCTGATTTCATTTCCTCCGTTGTTTTACCCTTGACAGATTCTTGTAGTTTCTTAATATATCTAAAATAAAGAATAAAGGTCATTAATGCGATTTACGTCATTGAAGGATATTTGGCATAACGTACATTTGCTTTTTTATAACTTTATTGATGTTAGTTTAAACTTTCAGGCTAGTTTTCAGCTTAAACGGATATTTAGCATAACATGGTATGAGAGTCGTTTGGCATGATACTTTACTTAAGAGCTTAATTATCTGGATTTAAGAAGCTTTCGAGGTTACCTGCATGGTTATCATCATTCAATATCGTCAACATTTTTTTTTTCGTTTTCGAACACAGAAGTATTAAAACACAAAGAAAGAAATCTACAGGAGGCTTTACTATTACGGAAATCCCTAACTCCAGTCAGGAAATCATAAATAAAATCTCTTAGTAAATAGAATATACTTTATGATTTTGTTAAACGTTGTTGTTTAAGATGTATTGTACAGGGTGGCCAGTGATAATCTGATTTCAAATTCCCGGTTTTCTCCCGGTTATGTCCCGATATTTTTTAAATTTTCCCGATCGTAAACAAGGGATAGAAACCCTAATGTTGAAAAAAAAGCGGAAGAGATGTTTTAAAAATTGTAACACTCTGGCATTCGAATTGGTCATTTAATTTTTTTTAGATTGTAATGAAGTCTTTTCGACATGTGGTTCTTCAAGTGATCGATAAGAACGTTTTTCATACTAAGATTAAATTGAAGGGGCTTGTTGCCATTAAAATGCAAGATCTCGGTGCATTTAGACTGATTTACAAAGATGTAAAAATTGAACTTTAAAACATATTTTACATCTATTGATAGATTTAAAAATTATAACGATTCAACAAAAGCAATCTTTAAAGCAGAAATTCAACAATTGACTAGCGATTGAAATCGGTTGAGCTGATCGAAAGTTATGATTTTTTTTAAATAAAAAATCTAATGCACTGAGGCGTGCCGAACAAAAAATTACTGATTTTTTATTTTCAAATAAATATATCTCAAAACTAAAAACATACATCGCTGAAAATTTGACAGTAAACGTAAAATTTTCTAAACTTTCAAGAAAAAATGAGAACAGTAATAGCCCCTTCGGTCCCGAAGCCTTCAAAACACGAAAATCTTTAGCTTTTATTTCGTCCAAAAAGATTGAAAATCAGTCAAACGGTTCAAAAGTTATAATTTTTTTTTAAATAAAAATTGCAAAATCGCGATTTTTCTGGTCACCCTATTTCGGAAATGGTCACCCCAAACAAAAAATCCAAAAACACGTCTATCTTTATTTCGGATAAGGAACAAAATAGCAAATTTTCACGGAATTCGGTGACCCACTAGATCGGTTTTTCATTCCATTCCGTGAAACTTTTAAGAAAAAAATATGAAACTTTGAAAAAATATTTTGTTTACATCAACAAAAAATTTCATTTTTCATTTCTGGATTTTTTGATTAGGGTGACCACTAATCAAAAAATCCAAAAATACGAGTATCCTTATTTCGGAAGATCGGTTTTTCATAGAATGGGTGTAGTATTAGTCTAAACTCGTGAATTCCACCAAATAGTCTATATTTAGTACTTGAACACTCACAATCAATAGTATAGTCACAGTTATGGTAATTTAGGTTGCTCAGTTCATAAGGCTAGTTTCAAGGTATTAAAAATGCTTGACGATATGTTCAACGAATCATAACTAAACTTCAAAGTTTGAATGCTTGAAGCCGAAACTTTTGGGTTGCATCGGTGACTTTTGGTGAACTTGTGTTTGAGGGTAACATATGTGTGTAAGTGATTGTTATATTCGGACAAATAGCCAAGACCGTCTCAGAGAGAAAGGCATGTAAACGATAATTGAGAGATGAGAGATAAAACGATAAAATACGATGTACCGGTTATTACAATAAACGCAGGCCTCTGTCGGTCTCTTGTACTTTGAACGTTAAACCTAGTGGTTGTGTTTTATAAATTAGTGCTACGAGAAAACCCCAAAATTTGAACATTATAAGTGGACGACGAGTAGAAAACTTTTTTGATTTTTGTTTCAAAGTTTCATTACAGAAAGCATTGAAGCTTTTGTAAAACATTTTTTTCCGTATCGGTCAGTGAAAGCAGGAAGCGTGCATTAGTGGACCGTGCAGCGAAGATAATTTTCGTTTACAACCATAGTATCAGGCAGTATGGAAAGTCAGTGAGCTGGGTGGAATTGTAGTTAAAGCAGCTGGCATAAGGAAAAGTTAAAAAAAAACTGTTGCGAAAAAAAAAGTGTAAAGAAAAATTGGACGGAAGCTGTGCCACATGGTCTATATTCAGCAAAATAGCCATTGCAATTTTTCATTGTCCCGCTTGGTCCGCCATTTCAAGGTGTAGAAGTGAAGTTGAGCTTTAATTGAATTGCTTTAAGAGAGAGTGAGCGAAGGAACTCAAAGGTACTGTATAAGAAACATAAGTGATATTGAGTGGTTGAAATCAGACGGCTGTTTTAGCTGAGTGTAGCGACTGTCGAAACAACACAGATTTGTTCTGGCAGTTGTGAGCATAGTCAATCGAGAGATCATCAGTGATATAGTGTGGTTGAGAGATCTGCAGCAAAGTGATAGAAGAGAGTGAGAACACCAAAAGAACATAAAGAGCTTGCAGGCAGCTGAATTAGTGAGAAAAAAGAGCGAATTTGGAAGTCAACGGCTGAGAGGACTGCCGGCGAGACCAACATTGGTTAGGACGAGCATCGGTGAGACGAGAGTCATTTGAATAACATTGGTGAGACGAGCTTCGTGAGACGATTCGATTGTGGTGAGCAGAAAAGAGTATTGAGCTGTGTATCAAGTAAGTCATTTTAGACCATTTCATCTCATTCAGGTGTGTTTATCGAAGTCGTCAGCATGTCTGCGTTAATCGGAAGCATTGATCACTATGTGCGGGGCTCAAGCTTTGCTAGTTATATGAAACGAATAAATATCCTTTACCAGTTGAACAATGTTACAGATAATAACAAGAAAAACCTATTCTTGGCGCTAAGTGGGTCAGTTATTTTCGATGAAATAGAACTTATTTACCCGGGAATAGACATTGCGGATATTGATTATGGTGACATGATCAGTAAACTGAAAGAAAGATTGGACAAAGTTCAGCCTAATATGATGCACAGGCACAAATTCCATGCACGTGTGCAGGGTGTTGATGAGCCTGCTGAAAACTATGTATTAGCTTTGAAATTACTCGCTAGTCATTGTGGTTTTGGTGCACACAGAGAAGAAGCAATCAAGGACAAAATTGTTTTTGGTTTAAGGGATCAGGATCTGAAGCACAAGCTTTTAATGAAAGATGATATGACTTTAGAAGAGGTAGAGCAGATGGTAATTCGAACTGAATTAGCTAAGTGCCGTGCAAAAGAACTAGAAGAAAAGAATGAGGATCCAAGAGAGGTGAACTCAGTGAAGTACCGTTTAGGAAGTCAGTCGAATTTCAATGACATGAATAGAGATGGAAGGCAAGGTTCAAGTAACTACAGTAGGCGTTTTCGCAATAGAAGTAGAAGTACTAGCAGGGATCGTGAGCGTACGAGATTCAATCATAATCGCTATGATTACTACAAACGGCAACGCGAAGAATACCAACCAAGAAACAGCTATTCAGATTATCGTGGTCAAGGAGACGGAAATCCACATCAAAATGTAATTTGCAATTTTTGTAAAATGAGAGGTCATATAAAACGTAATTGTTATAAATTGAAAAATCGCAAAAATGTAAATTTTGTGGAAGCTGATCCGGTTGAGATCAATAGCTACGATTTCAAGCGGTTACAGATAAGAGATTCAGAAGATGAAGATGATGATTATCCTTGTATGATGATAGCAAGCAATCGTTTTAGCGAGCCGTGTCTTGTGAAGGTTATAGTAGAAGGGATTGAGCTAAGCATGGAAATAGATTGCGGTGCGGCAGTCACAGTTGTTAGTCTATCAGTATATATAATGTATTTCAGCCACATTAAGGTTTCTAAATGCAGTAGTCGTTTGGTCGTAGTAGACGGGCAGCAGTTATCAATTTTTGGCGAAATTTCGGTTAAGGTGATGGTTAATGAGATTCAGCATCAGATGACTTTAATAATACTTGATTGCACAAGACGTTTTGTCCCGTTATTCGGCAGAAAATGGATAGACGTTTTTTATCCTAGCTGGAGGAAAACTTTTGGAAATACCATGAGAATCAATGCTATGAACAAAGATGCTGACAATAGTTTGAAGCTAGACATGGGTAATATTGAATCGGACATAAAATCTCGCTTTCCAAAAGTTTTTGACGGTGATTTTTCACACCCTATCACAGGATATGAAGCTGACCTTGTTCTGAGAGAGGATAGACCCATATTTAAAAAAGCTTACGACGTGCCGTTCAAATTGAGAGAAAAGGTTGTTGGTCATCTGGATTCGTTAGAAAAGCAGAACGTAATCACACCATTGCAGGTTAGTGAATGGGCGTCTCCTGTTGTTATTGTTCCAAAAAAAGATAATGACATAAGAATGGTAATTGATTGTAAAGTGTCCATAAACAAACAGATCATTCCCAATACATACCCGCTACCTTTAGCACAAGACATATTTGCGTCATTAGCAGGGTGCAAATGGTTTTGCTGCCTTGATTTAGCAGGCGCGTACACTCAACTCAAGCTATCGGAAAGATCAAAGCAATTTGTTGTTATAAATACAATTAAGGGATTATACACTTATAACCGGTTGCCACAGGGTGCATCATCTAGTGCTGCCATATTTCAAAGGGTTATGGACCAAATTTTAATAGGATTGAAACATGTTCGCTGTTACTTAGATGATGTACTGATTGCGGGAGAAACTAAAGAAGAATGTTTATCAAATTTGTATTTGGTACTTGAGAGATTACAAAAAGCTAATCTAAAGGTGAATTTTAAGAAATGTAATTTTTTTGTGAATTCTCTAACGTATCTCGGACATTTGGTTACTGAAAAAGGGCTTCTTCCATCGCCAGAAAAATTATTAACAATTGAAAAAGCTAAAGTTCCTGCAGATACCACTGAGCTCAAAGCATTTTTAGGATTAATAAATTTTTACGGAAAATTTGTTCCTCACTTATCTGCCAAATTGAATTGTTTATATGCTTTATTACGAAAAGATACAAAGTTTGTTTGGAACGAGAAGTGTCAGCAAACTTTTGAAGAAAGTAAGAAAGCTCTATTAACTGCAAATTTTCTCGAATTTTACGACCCGGCAAAACCAATTATTGTTGTATCTGATGCATGTAGCTATGGATTAGGAGGAGTGATAGCTCATATGGTTGATGGTAAAGAAAAACCTATAAGTTTTGCATCATTCTCTTTAAACCCTGCTCAAAAAACATACCCAATCTTGCATTTAGAGGCATTAGCTCTAGTATGCACTGTTAAAAAATTCCACAAATTTCTTTTTGGACAAAAGTTTACAATTTATACAGACCACAAGCCGCTTTTGGGAATTTTTGGCAAAAATGGCAAACATTCGCTTTGTGTGACAAGATTGCAAAGATATGTCATGGAAATGTCTATTTATGAGTTCGACATTTGTTACAGGCCTTCTGCCAATATGGGAAATGCAGATTTCTGCTCAAGATTTCCTCTAGAGCAAGGTGTTCCCAAGAAACTGGATAGTGGTTGCATCAAGAGTATAAACTATTTTGGAGATTTTCCTTTGGATTATTCTTTGATTGCAAAAGAAACTAAAACAGATAATTTTCTTTCAAGAGTGGCAATTTGTATTGAAAATGGGTGGCCTAATAAAACAGACAATGATTTGCGAGCAATATTTTCTTTGCGATTCGATCTAGAGGTAGTGGAAGGTTGTGTCATATACCAGGATCGAGTTTTCATACCCGTTTCTCTTAGGAATGATATTTTGAAGCTGCTTCATTCCAATCACAATGGGATTGTTAAAATGAAACAAACAGCTCGCCGATCTTTGTTTTGGTTCGATTTGAATAAAGACATAGAATTATTTGTAAAACACTGCGAACCATGTATAAAAATGTCAGTGGTACCTAAACCGGTTTGTAGCACTTCATGGACTCCAACAAATCGGCCATTCAGTCGTATTCATGCTGATTTCTTTTTCTTTGAATCAAAAACATATTTTTTAGTTGTGGATAGTTATACAAAATGGCTTGAAGTGGATATAATGAGATATGGAACAGATGCAAACAAAGTTATTAAGAAGTTCACAGCTATTTTTGCTAGATTTGGACTACCAGACGTTCTAGTGACAGATGGAGGGCCACCATTCAATTCTAGTCATTTTGTTAAATTTATGGAACTTCAGGGTATACGGGTCATGAAAAGTCCTCCGTATAATCCTAGTAGCAACGGACAAGCAGAGAGAATGGTTAGATTAGTTAAAGATGTATTAAAGAAATTCCTTCTGGATCCTTTGACAAAATCACTTGATGATGATGATAGATTAACTTATTTTTTAGCGAACTATAGAAACACTTGTTCTTCGTCAGATGAAAGATTTCCAACGGAGAAACTTTTGAGCTACAGACCTAAGACTTTAGTTGACCTTTTGAACCCCAGACATAGTTATAAAGATTTTCTGGTACGAAAAGATTTGTCCCCATCAAGTAAATCAAAAAATAAAGACATTTTAGCTTCAAATAAAGAGACAAAATATGACATCCCGTTGTCCGAAGATCCATTTCTCAATTTAGTGCTAGGGGATAGGGTTTGGTATAAAAATAATGACAAACATGCAATTGAGAAATGGGTCGAGGCAAAATACGTCAAAAGAGTATCACCTAATGTGTTTGAAATCTCTTTCGGCAGGCACAATTGCAATGCACATCGGAATCAACTAAAGATTGTGAGTCCGCGACAATCTAGGTCGACAATACGACTACCAATACAGCGACAGAAACGACGTAGGGAGTCTATTGACTCTGAGGATGACTTCTTAGGGTTTTCGGACGAGACGAACGCAGCTAGGAAGGATCTTGACAATACGAAACAAAAGCATGCAAGGACAAGCCCCATTAGAACGCGAAGTTTTTCGCGATCGAAAAGAAAGAAGGATGAAGAAGAAAATCGAAATAATTGAAAGCCCCAGTAGCAATGAATTGATATTGAGTCCTGGGATTTGTATTCAGAGATTACAACTTCTAGCATGCCAACAAGAAAAAAAAAGATGTATTTCATTGTCAGACATTTGGCGCTCAAAGTTATAGGATATTAAGTTAAGAGCATGTTTGTTATGAATTCGAATAAGATTGGTTGTCATCAATTTATTATAAAGTAATTATGAATTAAGGTCAGTTCTTAAGGGGAAAGAATTGTTATATTCGGACAAATAGCCAAGACCGTCTCAGAGAGAAAGGCATGTAAACGATAATTGAGAGATGAGAGATAAAACGATAAAATACGATGTACCGGTTATTACAATAAACGCAGGCCTCTGTCGGTCTCTTGTACTTTGAACGTTAAACCTAGTGGTTGTGTTTTATAAATTAGTGCTACGAGAAAACCCCAAAATTTGAACATTATAGTGATCTTACTACGGAAATATTTTTTATTGCTCTATTATAGAGGTTTTCAGAGCTTAAGGCAAGCTCACCTCGTAAAATAAGGAAACTGAAAAAAAAAACGAAAATAAAACCCAATGACCTTAGACATCCATATTAGTCGGTCGTTCTAAGATCCTTTGGTAATAATTGTCATGGTTTGACTGGAAAAATAATGGACACCCTAATTCAAAATCAGTTTTCAAATTCCCGGATTTTTTACGGATGCCTAAACAATTGAAAACGGATGAAAAAATAATCCTGCGATTTGACATTTCTGTTTTTTTTCCTCATAAAAAATGGAGAATTTTATTTAACTTATTTATAAATTCTTTTTGATTAAATTTATGAATACCGTTAGCTCAAAATGGTTTGAATTTCGAAGAAAGTTATGAACAAAAATATACAAACTATTTGTTGAAATGTCTAAGAAGAGATCTTAGAATTCTACAGTGTCTACCATATTCAGAGAGTGTAACTGTTCGTGAACCATAGCAGTTCGTGGCTCATTCGGAGAGCCATATGAATGTTGATATTCACTTTCTCGTTTTGTACGTGGCGAGAGAGCGTTCAAGAGCAGCAGCTCTCACAGACTACAACGGAATCGATCCATTCGGGTGATAAATGTTTTGAAATTGGTAATAACTCTCATATTCTCTGGCAATTCTTATTTTTTAATACACTGACACCTTAATGCTTCAAGTGGACGATTTGCCTTCTGAAGGAAGCACCACACAGACAACGGACTAGCATGCAATGCCCAGTAGCACAGTAGAAAAACATTCATGAAGAAAAGTTTTCCGGACTGGAGCGGGAATCGAACCCACACTCCTTGACTCGATGCGGCAAAATGCTTGGTAACACTAACCGCACGGCCACGAAACCCTTAAACAACTTAATTATTAGCTATTGGATCATCGAACATCCCTTAACTTGCAAACGTAGTACAAAAAAGAGAAAAATATTCGCCTCTGTTTTATGATAAGAATGAGAGTGTGTCAGCGACTCACGTGGTGACATACAGTGATCGGCTCCAAACAGTGGGTGGTGTAAGTCTGTTTTTTTTTCCTTTCGTGATCGTGGCTCTTCATCTTCCACGAACGATACATGTCATGCGTGTTGTGTGAATGCAAGCAGATAAATGGGGTGAAATTATGGCTCGTGTGTCAATGATCGTTAATTTTTACAAAGCTTGGAATTATATCAACAACTTTTTGCTCTGTGTTTCTAAATTTACAATGTGTTTTCACAAAATGGCAAAGTTGAATAGTAATCCCATTATCATCTAAATTATGTGTTCGGAATTATGTGTTAGACTGGCTCCTGAAGAAATTCTTCTAGTGAAACTCATGTTAGATCCAAGGAGAGATCTTTCAATCAGAAACGATATCTCACCAAAAAGCGTTTCACTGTTCCCCTAAGAAGCTATTTACAATTTTCGACATAGATTCGAAAAAGCATCTTCCAAACAATGTATCAAAAATTTCCTAACAAAAGTTGCCCAAAATTTCAATAGATCTCTCAAGAACTTTGACATTATTTTTGGCTCAGCTTTTCACAAACCGCCACGAATATACTAAGAATTAAGAAAAAACAAAAATAGCTAAGGATTTATTTTAGAATCTACTCAAAACCTTATAAGCAATATACCAATTATTATCTTTTAAGTGACCCCTTAAAGAACTTTCAAGAAACTGGACAATTATTGCCTCGATTCCTGTCAAGATCTCATTTAAAATTTGTCATGAATCTAAATCTATCAAGCATCTCATCAAGAACAGTGCCAGGATTTCTTAAGTACCCTTCTAAAAATGTTGATGTTCTATAAAATCTCCTTTGACATTGTGCAAAATCTTGCCGCAATAAATCTACAATGCAATTCACAAGACATCGGTAAGAATTGTTAGAATGATCTACCAAAAAATTCCCTTGAAAAACCAACGATTTTTTTACAGGATTTTGATAAAACAAACAACTATTTTCTCTGTTTAATGTATTCCAATCCTCTGAGCAAAGTCTCAATAGAAAAACAAAAAAGTAGATTGAAGTACCTTGTATCTTTTAATTAAATTAAATTATCTTTTAATTAATTTAAAAGGCACAAGGTATTCCAATCTACTTTTTCACAAATAACTAGTTACGAGTTGGCAGACAGTTTCCTAGTTTCGTCCATACGCTTGAAATAGAAACAAACCGGTATTCTTATGATTGAAATACATATTTCACCGGTATGTTGTTCAAATTCTTGGGAATTTCCCGTATTTTTCCTAGCCTTTTGTAATTCCCGGGTATTTCTCGCTTTTCCCGGATGGATGGCCATCCTGCAAAAAGTATTATTGTACCACACGATATACAGTTAGTGACAAAAGTTAGTAAGCAAATGCTGTTTTCTTATGGTTCAACACTTTTATCGAGCATGAAGATGGAAAAAAAATATTTGGTTGAAGTTTTTGTACTATTCAATATTATTACGCGTTGCAAGAAAAAAATTGATTCTTGGAAAATCGGGAGAGTTTGAATGGGAAATGGTCATAGACAGCCTTGCTCTTTGTTAGGTGTGATTGTTTTGATTGAAGTGACATTGAGAATCAAATTCAGGAAGTTACTGAATAATAGACATAATCATTATTGAGCCATGATACATGATTGACAAAATAATATTACATTTATCATGTCCATTTAACTACAGCAATTCCAGCCGGAGGACGTATTTCTGCCTGATTATTGTAGGTATTTAGTTTCAACATATTCTATTGCGGTACCATATTGAATCGCATACATGGAAACCCGTTTAACATATGGAATTTGTACCAATAAATTCATACAGTAACATTGTGAGCCACTATCTGATTCCGTGTTTTGGTCCATCGCCCATTGATTGGAAAGCATAGTGTATGATGCAACGTTGAAATCTCTAATCAAAATCCGAGTGTCTATCATACAAATTTCTGAATACTTGAGCCCAACATAAAAGATCAGATCTTTTAGCAGCATTGGACATTTTAAAGCTGCCATAAGGAGACTTCTTCAGTGACATAGTTAACTTAAAATGTGACTTTGATGACGTCTCAAGTAGCGACTTGGTTGATGATCTTTTTTTCAATTAGCAGTCAACGCACACTGTGTGACTTTTGTTATGTGCGGAGATAGCCCACTGCGCGTTATTTCCGCGAAGCAATCCAAATTTTTAAATTTCCCCGCAATACTTATGCTACAATGTACATTATTCAGTTAACTCTCCATTACTCGATATTCCGTATCTCGATATCGAGTTAGAGAACCATAGTAAAAATTGGTTTTCATGGCTACCTCGATGGTCCCTTGAATAGCATGTGCCCTGGTTTTGTGTTCTGTAACTCGATACCTCCTAACTCGATGGTCCCTTCAATTTCGAGTTAGGGAGAGTTGACTGTACCACCGAATGACTCCTTTGTTATCTACACATTATGTCAAATAACCCTTGCTTTTCACATAGTTTAATCAGGCTAAATGACACATTCGCTTTTTAATAATAAAATGATAAATGGAGCAACGCCACCAACTTACCCTTGTGTACCACGTGCCAGGTACTGTAGTCTGGAACGGAAGTCCTTGAGCTTGGCGGCATCTTCCGGGAACGTTAAAAACTCAGCAGCTTGCTTTCCCAACGTATGCAAAGCATGCAGAAGACATTCGGCGTGGGAAAACTGGAACGACGGTGTTTCGTTCATGTCGGCATCCGCTGGCGGAAGAGGCATGTATTCCTGCAAAAAAACCTAGTTAATTGGGGAATTCTTGAACACAATTAAACAACTTACCAGCAGCACATTGTAGATGGCTTCCACCTTCTCCGCCGGTTTTTCCAACGATCCACAGAAGGCACACATCTCGGCAAATACCTTCAGCAGTCTTAGTTGGGTGGTGTGTTGATCTTCGCCGGCTCCAATCAAGTTCCAAACGTTGAGAGGCAATAGCTTCTCGCACATGAACTTGATAAATTGAGTTGACTCAACTTGTGACTGTTGGAAGACAAAGTTTATATAGTTTGGTATTGACTGACCGAAACCGCATAGAACTTACCGAAAAATACGGCATAGCCTCGCTGGCACACTGGATGAACCGCTCAACGGTTTCGTCATCCGAAGCCAATGATCCCAGATCGGCTTCCATGTCAGCCTGCTCGACGGCAATGGCCACCAACTCGGCATGACCGGTCACGGTTTTACTCAGCTTAGTCTGGTTCAGAATGGACATGCAAAGATGGAACTCATCTGCACTGACGTCCTGCGAACAGAAACATAGAAAATATGAACATTAGATACCTACATCATGCATGAAAAAGAAACTTAAAAGTACCGTAATCCGGGGTATCATTGATCAGCGGACTTGATCGGAAAGACTCATCTCGTAAAAAGTTCGTATCATCATTTATTGATGGAACATTTCCAAATCATGAATTGTGCTTCTATTTCTTATATTCATGAACTAATGAAAGTGAAATTTTTTGCGAAAATTGCGTTTACCTTAGACGTAAATTTGTCAACTTTTCGAAACAATGATTTTAATGCTTAAGGATGACACTACCGAACATTCATGTCTCACATAAGCTCTGCAAACGATATGAGCAAGGAAAATGCGGTTCTTACTAAAAATTGCATCGCCGAAAACGATTACGTGGTCAAAACTACCATAAGTATGCTCAATCAGGCAACATTAACGAATTACTGTAAAGAAAACAGTATTCCCTTAGGAAATTGCCTACCTTTACAGTTTTTGGGACAACCATAAAAGCATTCTTAAGCCATTCCTCCGTGAAATTAGTTTAAGATACCTTCAAGAATTCAGATTTTTCAAATGATAAGCCCAGAAATTACTCCATTAATCCACCATAAATTTTCGTCTATGAGTTCGTCAAAGATTTTGTTTAGGATGTTTTCAAGAACATAAGCAATAATTTCTCCAGTGATGCCTAAGCTCATTTCACTGGTTTCCTCCAGAATCGTCATTCAGATTTTCCAAGATTTCAAAAAATAATTGCTCCACAGATACCTTTAGAAATTACTCCAGAAATTTCGGAAGATCTTCTGTGGAAGGATCTTTGGAAGATCCATCAGAGTAACTACTCGAAAAAACGATGAAAACTAGATTTGCTGAAACCTGCTACCAACCCTACATTATAAGTCACTTCTATGATATTAATAAAACTCCATCTTACCAGAAGTATTTTCTTAATCTCAGCGATGACAAAATCCTCCACTTCTTTGGTGATGACCTCCGGTCCGATCTTGATCAGTTTGTTCAGAATGAACTGGAAGTTCCGATAGCGGGTCGGTTCATCTCCCGATACAATTTGACTGAAGATTCCCGTCAACGTCCCGGTGGCATCGAACTAAAATGAGACATATTTACATCACTAGGATAAAAAAGGAGTTAAATCATAAAACGGGACTTACCTTTGCCAAAGTTAGCAACGATTGATGCACTTGCTGCAATTCGGTTACATCCTCTGTAATGAGCAACTGGGCAAGGATATCAGCAATTTTCGGCGTATGTTCCTTGGTGTCCTTGCACAGTTGTGGCAGATCCTTGATTGCTTGTTTTCGAATCTGGAAATGAATCAAATAATCAAAAATTACTTGCCACATAGATTTCTAATTATTTTATTCTATCTGTCTTCTGCCTCAGACCTAATCGAAGTTTTGTGAATGGGAGTGTTGCAAGAGTGATTGAATCGTGATGCGAATTTTGATTGATTATCGTTTACTTTTTCGAATCGACATAACAAATTTTCAGACCATTTGGAGAAATAAATGAGTAGACCTAAACTTTTATTCCTAAATCTATTTTAAAATAAATGTAGATTTTGATATTTTTCTTCACTTGTACTTTTTTACATGCAAGCAGCACGCGACCAAAAAATCTGATTTTCTACCATTTTCCCACAAAACGTCTCTGACAAAATTTACACCGTTTTGTTCAATTACTAATGACGTTTTTGTACCAGTTCAAAATTGACACAAGTATTGTTTTGTATTGATTCGTTGTTAAGTTACTTTATCTCTCCATATAACAAAGTGGTGAAAGTGAAAATCGAGTTGGTTCAGAGTGAAACGTGTAGAGTTTCGTCTGCGAAACATGTACGATCGATAAACTAAGTTTGTTTACTCTTCTGACTTACTGTTTGAATTGTTTTTAGATATTGGCGCGTGATCGAATTTTATTTTTTTTTTAATTTGTTGAATTGTTATTGTCCCATATTTTCCAAACATAATATGGATTGAACGCTTTTATTTGACGTATTTGCAATCCGTGTTCGGCTTTTCGTATTTTTTTACATTTTTCTTGGGCTGGGCAAAACATATCCTAATCTATGGGGGATCTAACTATTGCTTTACTTTACTTAACTTTTAAGTCGGTTTGTAAAAATTGAATAACTTTGATATTTTTTCAACCGATCGACATGTTTTAAAAACGACAATTCAGTACAATTTTAACCATTTATAACTGTATACCGGAACAACACGCAAAAAAGTGACGCCCTACATTGAAAATAGTCTGTCAGCTGCGTTTAGCATTCATATTCTTAAAAATATTTTAGTCAATGGGCGCACTCTGGCAGCATTTATAAGCAACAATACCACATTTGAGGAACAGAAAATCTATTTGAAGCTCATGAAACGTCATTACATGACCAAATAGTGACTGTTTGGGCCGTCGTTCGCACCAAAATATTTATTTGGTCATATTTTTTCGAACAGTACAAAACGGTCGATAGAAATCGGTATGTTTTTATATTGGCTCATTATGTCGGCCCTGCGTGAAAATGGTCATGCCATTTCATATCTTTTCCTATTTTCATCACAAAAATAGTTACTTTAGTGCCTATTTCACAGAAAAAGTGACTTGCAAATTGTGACCAGGTCGAAAGAAGCGACTAAGTCACTGAAAAGTGATTCGCAACTGGGTTGTTGTAGCTTATTCAAGTTTAAAGCCTAATTCTAGAACTCTTTTTATGATTTGGAAAGAAAAGTTTTTGATTTGTTTGAGGCAACTCAGACTATAAAACTTATAGGGATTTTAGAATATTACTACTGTGAAACCATTTGCAGACTAAATTAATTCCTAAATCTTCAACCACTTACCTGAGCGTCTTCGTCCTCACACAGATCCAGTTGCCGATCGATGGCCAACTCGGCCAAATTGGGAAAATGCTTGAAGAACTTTCCGATAAACTGGGACGCCAGACGTTTCTCCTTGGCGGAACCTTTCACGGCATCCAAAATCTCCCGATATTCCAGTTCATGCTGCAAAACACGTCAAAATTTCCATTAAAATTACAATCGTAAACAATCGGAACGCCATTAAAAACGCCGCCCGCCCATCATCACAAATCGAAACAATCATTCAGGAACGGTGCTCTTTTCTTACCTCGCCGATTTTGTCCTTGGCGTCGGTTAGGATTTCATAGTTTTTGTACAGCTTTTCTATGCTATCGCCACTGGAATCCATCGCGGAACGGTAGTCGGTGATCAAGTCTGGCGGCGGGATCCGATTTCAACCGAAATTGAACTGTTTTCCGTACGAAATTTTCAGAAATAATACCCGCAAACGAAAGATGCACGTTTATTTTTCCGAGAACTTTTCACGCTGATGATGATAATGATGATTTTAGACAGACAAAACGTCAAAACAAGTTTCGCCGCACGGGCGAAAAATGCTTTTACACTACAAAGTATTTCTACTCAGAGTTCAACTCTTCTCTTTGGTTGAAGAATAGAGGTAATAAACTAATAAGGTAATAGTTTTCTATCTCTATTGGATGAAGGCTTGGAAACTTTACACTACAAAGTATTTCTACTCAGAGTTGTCTTTGGTTGAAGGCTTGGAAACTTTACACTACAAAGTATTGCTACTCAGAGTTGTCTTTGGTTGAAGGCTTGGAATCTACTGACGAAAATAATCAAGACTTGGTGTGCCCAAAAAACATTATACCCATGGGTATTGTTGAAAACCTGAATTCTTCTATATGTTTACCTATTTTTTATATATTTTATAGGTATGTAAGGACAAAACATTTATCACAAACATGCTACTACCCGTCCAACCAGTGTAACAATTTCTTAAGGCCGCACGGGACGTCATCATAATCACCATATCCATTTGAAGAAGCAAATCCCAAGAACCACTCCATATATCGATGCGAAAAATGTATCACTATGATTCTATACATGTAGTGCACAACCCAATACATTTTCAGCTTTATCAGTTCACTAAAACTCGAGATTTGCTTCCACAAAGTTTTGATGATTATTGTTAGAGTGAGACAAAAGATAGAGAAAATAACACGGTCTCCCGTGTCTCCTTAATAGATCTTAATAGACGATTCAAAAAGAAGCGGTATCGGAAATCACTCACTGGTTGAACGGGTAGGATGTTAGAGGCATCTAAGGTTTGTGTCGAGATACAACTTATACTTTTATTCAACTACCAAGGCTGCTGTAGAGCTTTAGTTAAGCAGGCAAGTTTATTAATCGCCTACAATTGTTTCTTGGGTCACCACATGATATATATTGTCGCACCGCCACCAAACCGGATCGCGCCAGTGAGACTCGCGACGCGCCTCAACTCGCGTGATTTTGAAATCAATTTTTAAGTGTGGCGCTGCATTCTTACGATGTTTATGAACACAAATATTAGTCGCGACGCTTGGAGTTTAAGAAAAAATACATTTGAAAAAAATGTTTGTCCTTATTTCTACCGGATCCATAATAAAAATAATGAAATTTTTGCAGTGTGCTCACAACATATTTTTATTTTGCATGATTCATTGAAATATTAAGTAGTGCTGAAAAATAGCGATTATAACTTCTCATCGTTACACTATGATTATCAAAAATCAATTTTTTCATCCAAACATGGGTAATAGCAATAGGCCTATTCACATGACGTCTCAAAACAGCTGATCGGGAAGCACTTTGACAGTTCTTCTATGAAAATGACAGGCCCGTGTTAGCACCGGTTCTCCACCGATGTAAACAAATGCATAGACGGATCTATCACATGAAAAGGCCTATTACCCATACCTGGGTAAGTCCTGAGACGCCTGAGACGAGACTCGCGAAGATGGTCTTCTTTTTCTGTGATTGCTTAGTTTTTTCCTTATTCCACACGAGATCAAGATGGGCATGCCGTTTTGCCGTTGTACCGCGTTGCCGTTCACATTGTGCTTGGGGCCTTAGGGTAAGTCGACTGAACTAATGTTTTAATTTTGGACCAGTGTGTTCTATGTTTGCGATGTTTATCATCATTGCCTTGCGCCGACCCTGTGATTACGAATGTATGTTTATTGTTTATAATAATATTATGTTTTGTTTAGTAATAGGCCTATTCACATGACGTCTCAAATCAGCTGATCGGGAAGCACTTTGACATTTCTTCTATGAAAATGACAGGCCCGTGTTAGCACCGGTCCTCCACCGATGTAAACAAATGCATAGACGGATCTGTCACATGAAAAGGCCTATAAACCGACCGCCGCGACGAGCATACGTAGCTTTGTGTTCCGTGTTGTTCCTCGTTAACGCGTCCGAAAGATTTCCCCGGTGGTACAATTCGGTTCCGATGTGATGTCTGGTGGGTCTCCGTGGATCAACCTTTCCCACAGGTAATAGGCCCAGTGAGGTGAAGAACCGTTGGAACAGTTTGCTCGAGAAAGTCGCGTTTGAAACCGTTTTGTGAACAATATTCCTGTGTGGTGGGAGCAATTAAATTTGGCTCGTTTCGGCCAGTGGTCGAGCGGCTGCTGTGTGGAAGAACAGCTGCGACCGGGACTGCTTGGTGCCGTTGCTTCCCATCTGATTGGAACCCAGATCTAGGACAAAAGTGCCGGTTAGGCACTTGTTAGCACCATTTTGTCCCGCAGCCGAAAAAAGAAGAAAGTTATTGCCATTTTGTGCCGCGAAAAGTCGCCGTAGCCGTGGTGGTGTTCGATCGAAATCGAACAGTGACTGTGTGGTGTACCGCCGGCGTGTGAGTAGGTACGGCGAATATGTTCGATAGTGTAGTTGGCTGTACCTTCCTGAATACAGTGTGCGCCAACAGAAAAACGAATATTTAGAAATGGCAGAGAAAAGTTTGCGTTTGATGATGTTCCAGGAAAAGGCTATACGGTGACGTCGCGAGTGTAGCTTCTGAAGAAACTTTGTAGTTTCAACCACGAAGAAGGTGCGGAAATGGAAAAGCACCTGTTCGCTATCGAAGAATTTTGTTCGATCAGCTGGCAGAAACTCGAAAGTTCGCTGCACATTTTTGACCCATTCGGTCAAGATTTTTTTTACTTGAACGAAACAGCATGCTACACTGAGAACAGCGTTGCGGTTGAAAATACTATATCAGAGGGTTAAATCAAATATACAACGCCACTTGATTTGTGCAGACTAAATTAGCATTTATTTAGAGTATTTTGTGCATTCAATTTTACCATGGCACCATTTGTATAGTAAAAATTACTATATCATGGTTAAAAACTTGCAGCAGACCAGAATCGAACCAAGGGTCTGGCGATTGTCAAGCGTGAACGCTAGCTGCTCGGCTATCGATGCGGATGGATTGAATGGAAACAAAACGCAAATAAAAAGCGTTCATGATACACTGATAGGCAAAATAAAGTGCCCACCTTACCAGTTTTCGAATTTCTCTCATTGATTTGGTTCAAATTAACGTTAACACACTTAAATCTTTTTTGATATTTTATTTTTGATATTCTTTTAAAGTTGCACTTACAAAATTTTGATAAAAAAAGAATTTCACTCAAAGAAAAAGAAAATCAATTTGTATTCAAAAATAAACAGTGACAAAATAAAGTGCCCACTTCCTTCTTGGCCCCAGAAAAGATGATTTAAGAAAAATAAAAAGCAATTTAATAGTTGATGTGTCCTCCTTTGGCCTTAAGGACTTGCTGGAGGCGCTTCGGCATGCTTTTCACCAGGTTTTGTAGGTGTTGTGGTTCTAGTTCTTCCCAGGCGCGCTCCAAGGCTTCAAAATAATTATTTTTGTTGGTAACACCAGTTTTGTCAACCCTGGCATCGAGAATCGCCCACAAATTCTCGATGGGGTTGAGGTCTGAGCTTTGTGGAGGCCATTCCAGCGGTTTAATCCGACAAGACCGGAAGAAAGACTTGGTCTTCTTGGCAGTATGCTTCGGGTAATTGTTCTAGAGAAATATAAATTTCTCTTCAAGGCCCGTCTGGATCAGCGAAACCTCCAGATTTTCCCGCAAGATGTTGATGTAGGAATCTGTCGTCATTACTCCGTCGGTTTTCACGAGGCTTCCTACTCCACTCCATGAAAAACAGTAATAAGGACAAAGGAAATGTATGCTAGGTATACTGTTCCGCTCAAGAAAATTAGAAAATTTCTGCTCAAGAAATGGTCAAGAAATTTCCTACAGTGAGCTCCATTTGAAATGACATTTCTTTTCAACTGCGTACTGCGATCAAAGAAAAATGCTTTTCTTGAGCATTTCTTGCAAGAAATTTTCCACGCATCGAGATAGGCGATTACTTTTCTGTTGAAGTGCATACTTCACTTTATATAAACATATGATTGAGTGCGTTCATTTATAGCATTTCTTTTATACCTGGTGGCGCGTTTTACCCCGCAAAAATTAAAAATGCAGATAAGCACGCATTTTTTGAAAAAATATTCATTAACTCTAGAAATTTGAAAATGGATTATTGTTTTTACTACAGTGCTGAACCGATTTTGTCATCTTTTCGACCCGATTTTGTGAGCCTATTTAGAATAGAGAATTTTTTGTCTTGTTTCACCATATTTACCATAAAACTTATCCCAAAACATAATGAAATTTAATATCATATACCGTCTTGCCTCAAATTCCTAACATACTTATATTCCGAACAATTAATTTTGAAGGGAGATTTAAAACAAATTGAAATTATTCACTAAAAAATGTCGATTTTCCTGGAAATAAATGCCTGCAAATAATGCGATTCATGTAATATTTTCAATATTTATTACCAAACGAATATGAATCAATTGCGGTACAAAAATTTTAATGTAACTGAACAAATGTATGTTCAATTTTGCCTTTTCATGTGTTTTCGATGATAAACGACAAGAAACATCAAACAATTGAGATCCAGATAGCTGTTGCAAGTTAGCCCACAAAGGTAGTCAGAAACGTTTTTAAATTTTAATAGTGTTTAAGCATCAAATAATCAAAACTTCTATATTGTCAATTAGAACAGTACTAAGTACTGTAACTGATAGCAAATGCCTTGAATGACATATTTCTACCGTTTGTGTGGTACGAGAAACGTTTTTCAGCACACATTTTATGCAAGTCAACATTTAATATGAATTTCACCTCCAGGAAAGCATGCAAAAAAGAAACAATATCCAAACCCTCACCAAAACCTTCTGTTGTATACCTGAGGTCAATAAATGGTTGAATAAATTAGAAAAAAATAACTCAATGCTGAACGAAACGACAATTCGGTTACATGTCGAAGTGTTGCAAGTTTCACCCCTGTTGCAAGTTACCCTGTTTGACGGTACTGCTAATAGTAACGACTTCTTTGTTCGAGGCCAGTAAAATTAACTCATATGATTTTGTTGGGGAAACATATATTAGACTACTAATTATGCATCTTCTTTTTTCTGATGTTACGTTTCAACTGGAACAAAGTCTGTTTTTCAGCTTTGTCTTTTTAAGCATTTTCACTAAGAAAAAATAAAATCGGTATAACTTTGTCAGTCACCTGGTTTTGAAGTTATTGCGATCTTTCTAGAAGGAGAGGGACCAAAATTTCTTATATAAAAGTATTGTGCAGCAAATTTATAAATAAAAGAAAAAAGGGTTATACAATGTTTGGTATACTAAACCAAAAACATACAAACCGATTAAGTTGTCACCTAGAAATCCTGAAAATTACAAAGTGATGTTTTTGGAATTTTTAAGATCTTTATACGGCCTGAGTGATAGCAGTACCATACATGCTCATTGCTCGAACTGGTTGCACCAATTTGCTTCATTGTTTCACAACAGACTCTCATCAAAATTTTGTTTTGACAAGCAAATTATCGCCAATGAGAAAAATTACGTTGCCTGATATAATAACGTAGATTTTGGCTAGGCATTGGTCCCATACAGAATTAAGGAATATCTCCGGAATCAGAAGAACAATAGTCAAAATCCATACAGATTCTTAAAAAAGAAAGTTTTTGGAGAAATTGTCAAAAAGAACATGAAAAAATATTGAAAAACCAAAAAAGTTATCGTGATTTCAATATTTTTTATAGTAAAAAATGATGCTATCAGTAGAGGTTTACTAACAAACGGGTTCAGAATGTGAAACAGGGCTTACGGACAAAAGGTTGAATGACAAAACGTCAAAAAACAAGGTCGGAAGACAAAAGGTGGAAAGCAAAACGGTCAAAAATGATTTGCTTTTTAGTTTTCCTTCTTTGAAAAAAGATTTTCGACCTTTTGTCCCTTCCATTTTGTTCTTCGACATTTTGTCCGTTTGACCTTTTGAAAATCAAATGGTTGAAAGGACAGAAGGTCGAAAGACACCTTCTGTCCTTTCAACCATTTGTCTTTCGACCTTTCGTCATAGATTCGTTAAACAAAATGAAACACGTGAAACACGGTTGTGTTCGACATTTGAAGTAAAACCCTGTTTCATACACTTGCATGAAAATAGTATTAAAACTGTGAAATTAGTTCTTTTATCAGTAAACTCAATAGTTCACAGTAAAATTCAAGCGTGTGCAAGAATTATAGCAAATGTAACTTCATCGATTTCTTTTCATCGATGCTTCTTCTTCTTCTTCTTCTTGGCATTAACGTTCCCACTGGGACAGAGCCGGCTTCTCAGCTTAGTGTTCTTATGAGCACTTCCACAGTTATTAACTGAGAGCTTTCTTTGCCAAAGTTGCCATTTTCGCATTCGTATATCGTGTGGCAGGTACGATGATACTCTATGCCCAGGGAAGTCAAAGAAATTTCCTTTACGAAAAGATCCTGGACCGACCGGGAATCGAACCCAGACACCTTCAGCATGGCTTTGCTTTGTAGCCGCGGACACTAACCACTAGGCTGAGGAAGGCCCCTTCATCGATGGTCTCTTCTGAGAATAAATGTATAAGATGCAAGTTTTTTCACTTCTTCACTTTTACACTTCAGGACGCCACTCAGCGAAGCAATCTTGCATACTGAGGTGGAAACAAGCCAACACAACTTGCATCTTGTCACCTTTATTCACATAAAAGAGGATTGATGAAGAGAAACCAATCATGTTACATTCGCCCTAATTCTAGCACACGCTTGAATTAGGCTATGAGCCTATCAGATACAATTATGGCGCATTATCTCCTCTATCGGCAGCCTAATTTTTTATCGCTAAAAAAATATTAAAATCGCAAAAACTTTTTTATTTCTCGATATTTTTGCATGATTTTTTCACAAGATCTCGTAAAACTCTTCTAGTTTAAGAATCCGTGTCGATATTATTCATTGGTGATCTAGTTTTGAAAATATTCCAACATTCTCCATATAAAATGTCTTTGGCGGCCATTGTGTTTTTGGGTAATTTATCAAAAAATAATAAATACAATGCCAGGTAATTAGGAGCTGCTCTGAAAAAAAAACATACAAATCGGTTCAGTATTCTTGGAGAAATCTGAAAATTACGATATGAGGTTTTTAAGGGTTCTCAAGATCTCTATTTGTCCAGCGTGGTACCAGAAACACCCAACTAACAATTCAGAACCACAAATAAGCATGCGTGTTTAATTATTGTTCAATAATAGTAATGACAATTGAATAAAAATTTTGCCCTGTAAGGAGCTGAGGAGATGCTCTTTAAACACAAATTTAGGTCAATGTTCAACGCTATGCATTAGAATGAACAAAAGTTGAATCACCACTTATCACACGTTTCCAAAGATTCTAATTCGACTAGACTAGATTGTTTTACTAATGAGCTGAACAAAACATGTTTCCCTTAATTAAAAAGCCAATATTCCACCAAACAAATGTATGTTGGGCTTTAAATTGAAGAAAGCTGTAATGCTGGAAATCCCTATTACGAACTGAATTGTATTTCACACAATGGATTGATGTATAGTTTAAGTTGAGCGTTTCGACAGATCGAACGCAATGATCTGCTCGATGAGATAAATAAATCGGAAGTATAAAATGAGTTTTCGCGTATTATAATCCTTGAAGATGATTAATTGGTGTTGTTCACACGGGATCCCAACAAATTTGGGGGCTCGTCCGGGAATCCCGAACGGTGTGACGTGGACCACATGGGAGCAGCGTGATATAATCGCGAATAACAATTGGCACATTGGAAACGGTGAATGGAATTTAAAGCAATATGAAAGTTTCTTGGCGATATTTGCTAGTCAAGTGCAAATGCTAGCAACCGGAACATCGAAACTAGTACAAGAAGTGAGCGCGATGAGAGCTGATTTTGATAATCTGAAGCATGAAACAACATTATTGAATTCTTCCATTGACGGGATTACTGTGAGTTTAACGATTATGGATACTAAGCAAACAGCGGAGCAAGAAAACGATACAGTGACTGCTGATGGGCCAAACAATGGTGATTTATTTGCTGTCGTGTCTGGTCGAACGAATTCAAATGAGAGTAAAGCAACAGTGGTGATAGAACAAGACATCCTGAATACAAAAGCTGTACAGCAGAAACCACCAGCGCAAGTGCTACGTGATAACACTTCAATCCACGATAAACGGCATCAAGCTCGATTTCGAAGATCCCGACTATTGAAAGTTCTCAATTTTGGAAATAAACGTCATAGTACTAGCAAACCGAAAAGAAGAGTTGATCGACAAGCAACATTGATAATACCTAGGCCTGGATACGATACACGAATGCTGCTTGTGCGATATCGTCATATGCAGTATGGTAAGAGTGATTCTGATGGCGATTCACTCTGAAAGCAGATCAGGAAGGTGCCAATGACGAAGATGATGACGACGATGACGACGATGACGACGAAGGCGACACCCGGGTCGGATGTCGGTCAGGTTGGCCGAATGTTGGGCTTTAAATTGAAGAAAGCTGTAATGCTGGAAATCCCTATTACGAACTGAATTGTATTTCACACAATGGATTGATGTATAGTTTAAGTTGAGCGTTTCGACAGATCGAACGCAATGATCTGCTCGATGAGATAAATAAATCGAAAGTATAAAATGAGTTTTCGCGTATTATAATCCTTGAAGAAGATTAATTGGTGTTTTTTTTACTTATCTCGTTTATTTGGCAGGCTCAGGCGCCGTAGGGCATAACAGAGCCGAAATCTTTTCTTTTTTTACATTATTTACATTTTGAAATTTGAACTTATTTTAAAAACTATGTTAGTTTGCGGAAGTTTTAAGGTTAGTGGATACATTTGAAACAGTGAAGGAAAGGATTTTTTGGAATTTCTTAAGCTACTTAGACTACTAAGCTGATGAAGCTTGAAGGGACAGGATGTCCAGATCTGTAATGAAACTAAACAGAAACGGTTTGTGGGAGACACGACGAGAAGAGGACAATTTTAATGGGAAAAAGAAAGACAGGGAACGAACACAATCAAACCCGGATATTGATACGCTTCAAAAACAGATGGATTAAATTCATATATTCTAAATCAAGGCCCGCCAACACTTCCCTGACAGGTTTCTGCTGTTTTCCTCGGATCCGGAGAGTTTCAGTCAGCTCAGATCTGACGCCACGATGCTCAACGCATCCCCACACTACATGTTCGATATCCTGGTAAGCCACGCCGCAAACACAGAGATTGCTTTCTGAGAGCCCAATACGGTGGGTATGCGCGCTTAACGAATAGTGATTGGACATAAGCCGACACATGACACGAATGAAATCACGGCTCATGCCCAACCCCTTAAACCATGGCTTTTTCGACACCTGTGGAAATATGGAATGCAGCCATCTACCCATTTCTCCGTCTCTCCATTTCTGTTGCCAGCTGATCAAGGTCTCCCGACGGGCCAATGCAAAAAATTCTTCGAAGGCGATTTGACGCTCGTAAACATCGCCTTCTTTAGCGCCTACCTTAGCCAGAGAGTCCGCTTTCTCATTGCCAGGAATTGCCAGGAATGGAGCAATGCGAAGGGACCCAAGCTAGGGTAATAGTGTAAGAGCGAATTGACAAAGCACCCAATGCCTGGCGTATTCTATTCAGGAAGTACGCAGAGTGCTTCACCGGCTTCATTGACCGAACAGCCTCCAGAGAACTTAAACTGTCGGAAAAAATGAAGAAGTGCTCGGGTGGGAGAGAACTGATGTACTCTAAGGTGTAATGTATAGCTGCTAGTTCAGCAACATATACAGAACATGGTTTTTGAAGCATGAAGGAGGCGCTATGAGAAACGTTGTAAACACCGAAACCAGTGATATCATCCATTTTTGACCCATCAGTGAAGAACTGTCGGCTCTCGCTGACATGCCCGAATTTACTTGCAAACATGGGAGGGATGAACTTTGAACGAAAGTGATCTGGTATACCATGGATATCTTGCTTCATGGACAAATCAAATACTACAGAGGAACAGTCGAATTCTAGGAAGTTATCACGATTGGTGTTAACCGAAGATGGGCTAACCTCCAGCGTCATGTACCAGTAGTACACACTCATGAAACGAGTTTGAGGGTTATGTTCAAGCAGCTTTTCGTAGTTTTCAATAACCAATGGATTGAGAACCTCACAACGGATGAGGAACCTGAGTGTTAACTCCGCGAAACGATCTGTCAGGGGCTGTACTCCTGCAAGTACCTCTAAACTCATTGTGTGAGTCGAGTTCATGCAGCCTAGCGCGATGCGAAGACAGCGGTACTGAATCCGCTGTATCTTCAGCATATGTGTTTTCGCCGTGGATTGAAAGCAAAAGCTACCGTACTCTAAGACCGACAAGATGGTTGTTTGGTACAGCTTGATCAGATCTTCGGGATGGGCTCCCCACCATGTTCCGGTTATAGTTCGCATGAAGTTGATTCGTTTTTGGCATTTCTGTGTCAGATATACAATGTGTTTCCCCCAGGTGCATTTGGCGTCGAACCAGACCCGGAGATATTTAGAAGACAAGCTATGAGTGATTGTCTTACCCATGAGTGTAAGCGGAAACTTGGCAGGTTTGTGTTTCTTTGAAAAGACAACCATCTCAGTTTTCTCCGCAGAGAATTCGATACCCAGCTTTAAGGCCCAAGTAGACAAATTGTCCAGAGTATCTTGTAAGGGTCCTTGTAGTTCGGCTGCTGTTGGTCCTGTGACAGAAACAACACAGTCGTCTGCAAGCTGTCTTAACGAGCAATTTTCCATGAGACAGTCATCAATGTCTCTCACATAAAAATTATAAAGAAGGGGACTCAGACATGATCCCTGGGGGAGACCCGTGTAGCTAATTCGTGAAACTGACAAGTTGCCATGAGTAAAACTCATATGCTTCTCGGACAACAAATTGTACAAAAAATTGTTCAAAACTGATGAAAGGCCACTTGCGTGGAGTTTGAAGATTAATTGGTGTTGTTCACACGGGATCCCAACATGTATATGTATAAAAGAATATTCAGAAGACGAACTTGCTTCGCACTTCAGTTATTTCCACATGTTTAACATAAACATGATTAAGAGCTGAGTAAATATTTTACAAAATATCTGAAATTCGTGTTGAGTTCTGATGCATATCAAAGCTCATAACTTATGCTTTCTCAAAACTTTCTAAATAGCTGTTCAGAAAAAAAAACATGGTCAGTCTCCAGAAATGTAGGATTATTTTGAAAAGCAAATATTAACATTTAAGTTAAGTATTCCGAGTAGGAGCGAAGTACTGACAAACAAAGCGTGATATTGACAATAAAGTTGACAATAAGAGATAAAAGATCTGAAGACAATATCAAAATTTTGTTCCTGAAACTTTTGAACCTATGGAAAATTTGATGTTCGCAGATCTAATGAATAGCTCACAGCTATTGGCTTATTTTAGATATCATTTCCAGATCTTTTATATCTTCTATCAAGTTAATATCACTTTTAGCTATCCATATTATAATTTGCTATTGCTAACCTTTTTTGTCCGCTCTATTGTTCCGTACAAGAAAAGTGGAAATTTCTTTGACAGAGTTGATTAAATAAACTTCTATAGTGAGCTACATTTGAATTGAAATTCTTTCACAACAAAATATTTACAGCGATCTAAGAAAAATGATTTACTTAGCCATTTCAGAAAAAAAATCCCGCGCATCAAGATATTCGAATATTTTTCTATTGAGGTGCATAGTCCTCAAATAGTCCCTTCAAATGATTTAAATATATTTATGCAGCGGAATATTTCTTCAATGCATAATAGGTTTCAATAAAATAACTAATTAATAAAAATATACTTTACAAAATAAATGAATTTATTTAGATTAATCAATCAAATTGGTGTTTTGAACAAACTAAAACTTATTATGAAATTAGATTAATCATTTCAGAATGATTTTACTTTGTGTAAATAAACATTATTTTCGACCATCATTTACATGAATTTTCTCACTGTGCGCTAAAAATAGCCGACTGAATTCAGCTTGGATCAGCACTAAACAGCAGCTGAATAATATGCTTGTTCAGTTGTTGACTAGTGTACCATGTGTTGATTAGACGTTGTCGAATAGAAGCTCAAACATGATCAATATTCAGCTATGAGAGGTTTATATTTTGCACTGGACGGTGTATTCATCAATTCTAGGATGGCGCAGATGGCAAAGCATACCGCTGACGATTGGAAGGTCCCGAGCTCGAATCCAGTATCCAGGCGCTTTTTAAATGTGGTTGTTATATCATGATAATTTGTGTACTTCATCCTTGAAAAAATCTTGGATTAGTTTCTGTAAGAATCAAATGATAATTTTCAGCAGTTTCTGATGGAATTTCTCAGAATGATTATAAAGAATTGAATTGAAAAGACCAAGGACATGTTAGTACCAAGCTCCTTGCTAGTTCGATTTGAAATAATGCATATTTAGTTACACCCAACGAGAAATAGAAGCTCAACCAGAACCAATTAAGCAGACCGATTTCAAATGTGTGGGAATCATGCAACTGAATGAAGAAACAGCTGCAAAAACACGCTCCACTAGTGCCTTCCAGAAATCAACTTGGCATATTTTATTGCAGTGTGATTTCATCAGAAAGAAGGCAGTTCTTTAACGTGAGCAAGAAGGAAGAAAAAAAAAACTAGTAGGAGTATAGGGAAATTGAATCCAAAGGAAAAGCGGCGACTCAGTGCTTTGCCGAAAAGAATTTATTGCTTTATGGGACGTTGGAAGTTTCTGTTTTTAATGAGAATTTTATGTATTTCTAAAAGGGTTCACAAATGAATGGCTTGCGTGTGCGCCTCTGAACTTGGACATACACTCACATGCTGACCATAAATACATTGAGCCAAGCGAAAAATATGCATGATCAGCTCTGCCGCAGTAGCCAGACGATTAAATGGAAAAAATGTGAAAAAAATGTGAATGAAGCAAAATTATGAAGGTTTTAGAATGTATAATCCATTATGCAACCTTTGACCCTTAAGATTATAGAAGCCACGCATCGAATTTTCCATAGCACCACCTAGAAAACCAAACAGAACTCTGTACTGAAAATTTGATTGATTAGTCATCACCATAGTGGATAACCAATCGATCAAATTCAAAACGCGAACGGTTGTCAGGTTCTCTAGATTTGTGCTCTTGAAAATTCGAAGCAGCTATGGCTGTGTTTTACAGTCATCTTAATAAAGGCCGCACAAACCCTGCTTCTCCTCATGGTATTCCACGAGCGTTTCCACAGTTATTAACAGAGTCCTTTTCGCACAGATAACTCATTTTACTTCTACTAGTCAGGAAAAAATATGAACCTGAGCACAATTCCCGTTATGCAGTTGCTATTTAGGTTAATAGTTCATCTTCTGCTTCTTGGAATTAACGACCTCACTGAGACAGAGCCTGCTTCTCAGCTTAGTGTTCTTATGAGCATTTCCACAGTTATTTACTGAGAGCTTTCTTTGCCAAAGTTGCTATTTTCGTATGGCAGGTACGATGATACTCTATGCCCAGGGAAGTTCGGTTTTGCGTCGTCAGATAGATTTTGCTCACGGTTTCGCGCGTGTTTTTGTCGCCGGAGATTTTTTTTTACGCGTATCGTTATTTTATACAATTCGATGACCCTGGAGGGATCGGTTTTGCTTTTTACTGGTTATTGAGCAAAAATATTACTGCACAATCGACAAGCATTTCGCGAAATACTATTTATACTATAAATAAGCTATTGTTTTCTCTTTTGATTGCCGGCATTCAAAAGATTAATTTGAAAACGCTTAAACAACAAATATTCATGGTTTATCGCCAGCTTTCTAGGCGAATCCTGACAATATACCTTCCCCAACCTCCAACTCCGCAGCACTTATGAGGGTGTCGCTGAGTCGGTGGCCTCTCATTAAGTAAGTGCTACATCAACATTTCCTTCCCCTATCCCAAGTTACGGTAAAGATGGGCGTGGCCGGGAATAGCGATATTCATGCTTTTAGTTTTCTTGTTTATGATTTGAACAAGGTATACTCCCCTGCCTTGTTCTTGAAAGTAGTCAGGATGAGATTATTAAAAAGAAACATGAATGTTGCTAGTATCCAATCTACGGAGTATACCGTAACTACGCTAACGCTAACGCTAATGCTAACGCTAATGCTAACGCTAATCTTTAATCCTACAGAGAGCCCCATTTGAAATGACATTTATTTTCAACTGTGGACTGGGATCAGAAAAATGACCCTCAAAACCCTTCCTTGGTTGCTCCACTGGCCACGTGCATTAAACCAAAAATAACTATGAAATGCAAGACACTATTGATAATATTATAGACATTAAGTAGGATTAGATGACATTAATCCCTATATAATATTCAACAAATCATCTGAACGAACTACGTGCAAAATTTGGAAGGGACTACAAATAACGGAACCTAATAGAACCATCCAACTATTCTTCCTATTAAGGCTCTGAACCGTTTAACCGATTCGTTTAACTTTTAGTTAAAAATTGACAGTTCGATTGTTATTTCCCCTCCGGTTAAAAATAACCCTGCTCTGGATCATGGTTGAACTTGACACTTCAAAAGTTATTTTCTGCTCCCGGTAATTTGAGAATAACTATCCATCTGTCAACTTTGTTCTGACATACTACTAAGCTGTCAAAACTCAAATGGGTTGACCGCGAAGTTTATTTTAACCATTTGAGGGGAAAATAACGATCGAACTGTCAAATGTTAACTAAATTTTAAACGAATCGGTGAAACGGTTCACAGCCTAACAGGGTTTCACTGCCAGGATGTGATCGTTTCTGAACATCATCTAACATCCTTTTACCGTTACATTGCCACTTGCCTATCAGTATAGAAAATAAAAGCAATGTTTCATGTCATGCATGCCGCCAAAAATAATTCCGAGACGGTCTCCAATGTCCGTCTACCTTCATTAACATGATGGAGAAACCTCCTCAGTTTGGTCAGCTGCAGTTAAAACACACAATTACGATCGAGATATTCCGATACCACGTTCTCATCGATTTCTAAGTCTCAGTTCGTTGCCTTATAAATACACTAACACAAAGCTGGTTTTATAATAGAACCTACACGCAAACAAATTGTGCGGTAAAAACTACCATTTTAGGGGGTTAACTCAAGCGCTCGCACCGGCAATTTTCAGCAGACCAGAAATGCGCTTGATTTTACCATGTCTGTAGTCGAAATCAGATTGTTGTAAATTATTTCTGTCAAACGTACCAGTAATGCGGTAGGACGTACCGTAAACATAGTAAATTGGTCTGAAATTCCATGGTAGTTTCAAGAATGGGCGTAGTCAGCTGAAATAGTAATTTTAACCACGGAATATTTTTCCGTGTATGGATATATAGAATTTTATTAGGAAAACATAAAGGGTGAACCTTTGATTATTTTTTGTGACAGATTCTGTATTTTGTATAGAGTAAGGTGGGGCAAAAGTTCGACCTTAGTGCTATAATCAAAGTTTCCAGGAAAACAGTAGCAGTTGAAACAAAACAAATACCATACAATGAATTTTCAACATATTGGCTATAATTTTGTTGAAAAAACTTGTGTCAAAATATTTACCTATTTTTATTTATTAATACAATTTCAAAATTGATTGTCTTGATCGAACTTTTGCCACTAGTGTTGATACTTTTATGACAGGCATACTTTACACCAGCCGTAAACTTAAGTTTGCCAAAAAATACAAACTAAATTCATCAAAAAATTGACCAAAACAGGGTTAATTATAATATACTCAAAAATAGCAGTTTTTCGCAAAACTAAGTGTAAATGTAAAATTTTGGTGACATTTTTAGCACGATCAGACAAATTTTGCTAAATTTGAAGATAACATGTGGATTTTAGGCAATTTGCAAATTTTTCCGTGAGTTTATATATGGGTCGAACTTTTGCCCCGCTGATTCGAACTTTTGCCCCACTATGGGCTAAAAACACAGCGTAACAAAAATGATATGTTTGCGTGTCTCAAGAACCAAATTATGTGTCTCTAGTAGATTTGGGGCTGCTGAATCTGATGCCGTTCTCAGAAATGTTCCAGCACGTCACAATTTTTAGCTACAGGTCGCCAAAGTTGTACAAAACAGTGCTTTTATTAATGTTTACATGAAATTTAAGGTACAATTTATCATACTTTTTTGTAATCTAATCCACCAAACATGCAAAATAGAACTTGAACTTTCATTTCAGACATAATTTGATTGAAATTGCGCGATTAAATTTCGATTCAACCGATTTTTTTAACATGCTTGCAGTCTCCATACAAAATTCTTCGTTTCTTCTATATGGCAAAATACAACAATTCTCTAAACCATCAAAAAATAACTTTTCCGTATCGAAAATAATACAAACTTTGATGATAAGTATTGTTACACACATAAAGTTTGAATTCAGTGGCAAATTAAGCCAATATATTACCTTACAAGCTGGGAAACTTGCATGCAAGTTGGCTGAAATAGTCATTTTTTGCATTTTCAACAGTCAATATCTCAAAAAATTGGACGTGCTATGATATTTATGAAAACGGCAATGGATTCAGCAACTCTTAATTAAGTGAATAGCGGTATTTTGGTGCTGGAGACAAAAACGTGTTCCGCAGTGAAATTGTTTCCAAACATTTATAAGCATAAGCATAAGCATAAGCATTGACGACCGTACAATTCGTAGTTGCTACTCCGTGATTGACTAGAATAATCGAAGTTGCACAAGGAACCAACAGATGTAGCTTGGGAGTAGCTTTCCATCTTCAATGTACACTTTCGAGAACTCCAAACATTATGAAGTCAATAACGGCGCCGGCCACGTCCTTACGGTCATCGGGGAAAGGAAGGATAATGGGTGTAACATCCATTGTTACTAGAGACCGAGATCACCTCTGCATCTCCATGGTTGTCACGAGAAGGAGTATGTTAGTGGGGAGGGTTATAAGCTACATGATCAGGATTCACCTTGGTAAATGATGCGATTCATGCAACTTCAGTAAAAAAAAAAAATCATCCATCAGTCTTCGAAGGCAACGTGAACCTATAGTAAGTCGACACTTTTAGTGTTGAACTATTCAAAGGTTTGTTTTGTAATAACAAAAAATAGGTGGAAGGAAAAGGATCAGTAGATTATGTCGACACTTTCAGTGACGAACCATTCATATTTTGTAGAACAAATATATAATAGTAAAGTAACCTTCCTTCCGTTGTCGTGATAAAAAATCATTCAATGCGCGTGAAACAAAAAGAGAATAAAACATGTGGCTCCTATGTATTTCGACAGTCCATTTGAATGAGTGTGCGATTCATACCTTCAAATTCAAACCAAATGTTAACGTGTTCGTGAAAAATAAGAAAAGAAATTGCTCTATCTCTTCCTCCTTCAAGTCATCTCTATCGTTCCTTTTGTGTTTCCATTCCATTCTACATTTATTCAAGTTACGCACACTCAGGCCAATGGACGCCCTATGAAAACTCGCCACAAGAAACCGAGTTGAAATTCACAGCTCTGCCCTATGAACCCAAAATTTGAATACAAAAAAAATCGTAGTGACCCGGAATCGAACCAAGAACCTTGCGATCGACAAGCCGGTGCGCACACCACGCGCCCATCGACTCCTTGATATGGGGAGATGCTAAAACGATACACAAAGCGTTCGTACTGCAATAATCGTTCGTCCCTCCACAAGGCAGAACGTATGAATATCGATAGGGGAGGTGGTGACAAAATGAACACCGTGCCTTTTACCGCGAAAAAATAAATTTCAATGAATATTTATCACGCACGGACGATTTGGAGCATAAATCGGAGTGTTTGGGTTAATGCGGAGGTCAAATGGAGTGAAAATATCGAAGAAAAATAAAATTTTAGAAAACCACGTTTGAAAATTAGATCTTACATAACTTTTAGCTCGGAGATCTTGAGGATTTCCAGTGTGGTGAATATGATATGATGTCAATTTTGATACCTTAAGATTTTTTTGAATGGGTTACAATCATGAATGGATATATTGTTGGATATGCAGTGAAAAAAAAAATGTTTTGGTCACGTTTTTTGCATGATGTTCATTTTACCAACCACAGTGGTTCATTTTACCCACATAGTGCAGGTAAAATGAACATTTGCATCCTTTTGTTGCTAGCGATAAAAATATGTGATAATTTAGCTATTTTAGTCTGAATTCGTGTCTCTGCTGTATAGATAACATCCCTATTTTTGATGTTGTGCGAAAGAACTATACCAATTCCTCGTTTCCTATCAGAAACAAGATGATATCCTAAAGGTATTCATTTTACCACCTCCTCCCCTAGTCCAGCTCGCAGCGTGCCACCAATTCCCTCCCCCACACCACCGCTGCTCATATGCAGAGCGTTACTATTTGCTCTGCACAAGAACAGCGGGAGAGCAAACGAGACAACCAGTGACACGCCTCGATGATCCGCGCCACCCGACGCAGACGCGATGTCCAAAATCATGTACGAAGGAGAATATCAACCAGCCGTCACACCGTATCCAACTGTACGTTTTCACTGTCTTCTCAACACGATGAGCCAAAATACAGCGACCAACCATCCCACTCAATTTGAACACACTTTGCAAAACAGAAAACCCTACTATTATTTAACAACATCTTGATAAATCCGAGACAAAGTACACTCTTTGATCTAATCCATTCCAGCAAAACGTGTAAAAACATCCATTATTGTACTCTGCCGCGACTCGAAGGGTCATCAGAATGGACTCAAATGTCAAAGAACGAGCTAATGAATTGGTCCAGAAACACATCGCGATTCCTCACACACCAACACTGGTAAACAGCAACGATTTTTTCTTACGAAAAAGAGAAAGGTAGAACACCTATACGGCTATCGCACCCCTCTCTTTCCAGCAACAAGATCAAATGGGATTTTTTGTTTGTTGTTTTCATATGGAAACGGTTTCCGTATGAGAACAATCCACAAGCGTGCGTGTGCATGAGAGAGAAAGGTGATTAAACGTCTGATAGCCTTAGGGCAACTTCACCGGTGGTCCATTTTTTGTTCCAAATTTATTCCAAAAATGGACCTGTCAAAATTTATTAGACCAGTAAAAATAGACCAAACTTCACGCGCATACACCGGTTGTTTTATTTTCCTGATCCATTTCGAACGTGATAAACAAAACAAATCAGAATTGTAGAAATTCACGTAAAAACCACCGGAGGAATGCGATTCCTGGCAGAGTTCATTTATTTTGGAGTTCCTGGCGGACTAAGGAATTCTTGGCGTTTTGCGTATTTATATCTGCGTAGCGGTGGAACTTGTCTCGTAATTTCCGGAAGAATTACGACCTAGGAGACGGACTTAGGAATGCTTGTTTGGAATTCCCGATAAAAATTTTTATTTTTGAGGATCTCCTGGGAACGGAATGCTCAGAAATTCTTGGAGAATCTCCTAGAGGAATTAATGAAGGGGGAATTCCTGAATAACTCCCGGGGGGATCGTGCAAAATTCCTAAGAGCATTCCTGGAGGAACGTTTGGTGGGATTCTTGGAGGAACTCCGGTAGAATTCCTGGTGGAACTTTCAGCGGGATTCTTGGAACAACTCACGGATAAATTCCTAAAGGAAGTACGGTGGAGGAACTCCGAAAAAAACCGAGAAAAACTTTGGATGAATTTTGGAATTAAACTCTGAAAAATTTCCGGTGAATCTCCTATGGAATTCCCACAGGAATTTTGAAGGAGTGCCTGGATGAACTCCAAAGAAATTCACGGAAGAACTTCCAAGCATTCATGGCGGAGCTCTAAAGGCATTTCAGGCGGAGCCCTGAACGAAATCCCAGGAGGTATTTTATATGCAATTCCCCTGAGGCATTCCTGGAGAAAATGTCCGAAGGAGTTCTTGGGGGATATCTTCGGAGAAATCCTTGAAATTCCCATAGGAAATCCCCGGGAAAATATCTGGACGAAATTCCAAGAGGAATTCTTGGACGAAATCCCCTGAGGGATGACCAGGGAAAATCCCCGGTAAAAGAATTTCTGGAGAAACCTCCCGGAGGAAATCCTGAAGAAATTCCTGGAGTAAATTTCCGGAAAAATTCCTGGTTCAACTCTCCAGAGGAATTCTGGAGGAAATCTCCGGATAAAATCTCTGAAAAGAAAATACGAAGGAATTTCTGTGAAAAATCCTCGGAGGAATTTCTTAATATCCTTGGAGGAATTGCTATTTAAAATCCCCTAAGCAATCCCTGAAGAAATTCCTCGGAGGAAATCTTTGAAAAAATCTCCGGAATAATTCCTGGAGCAAATCGCCAGAATAAAAAAGCCTCTAGAGGAGTTCCTGCAAGAAATCCTTGGAAGAAATCTCCGGAGTAAGTTCTGGAGAAATTAATGGAGAAAAACTGCAGATAAATTCTGTGGAAAATCACCGAAGGAATTCTTGGAGAAAATCCCCGGAAGTATTTCTGAATTAAATTTCCGGAGGAAATCCCCGGAAGAATTTCTAAAGGAAATCCCCTGAGCGATTACAAGAGAAAATCCCCGGTAAAGTTTTTGAAATTTCGGAAGGAAATCCCCGGAGGAATTTCTGGTGGAATTTCTGAAGGAAATTCCCGGAGAAAATCCTGAAGAAATTCCTGAACTTAATTTGCGGAGAAATTCCTGGTTCAATTCTTCAGGGAGATTCTGGACGAAATCTCCGGATAAAATCTTTGAAAAAATACGAAGGAATTTCTGTGGAAAATCCTCGGAGGAATTTCTTAATATCCTTGGAGGAATTGCTATTGAAAATCCCCTGAGCAATCCCTGAAGAAATTCCACGGAGGAAATCGTGAAAAAAATCTCCGGATTAATTCCTAGAGCAAATCGCCAGAATAAAAAAGACCTCTAGAGGACTAGAAAAAAAAACCAGAAGAAATCTCTAAATCACTGAAGGAATTCCTGGGCTAAATTCCCGGAAGAATTCCTGGACGGATTTCTTTGAAAAAATCTCTGAAGGAAATCCAAGGAGGAATTACTGGAATAAATCTACTGAGAAACTCCTGGTTCAAATCCACAGAGAAATTCCTGGAGGTAATCTCCGGAGAAATTCTCTGATGAATCCCCTGAGGAATTTCTTATTGAAATTTCCGGAGAAATTACTGGACGAAATCCCAAAAGAATTTCAGAACGAAATCCCCAGAGGAATTGTTGTTGGAAAACCCCTGAGGAATTCCTGGAGAAAATCCTCGAAGGAATTCTTAGAGGTAATCCCAGGATTTATTCGTGGAGCATATATTCAGAGGAGTTTCTGGAGGAAATTATCGGAGAAATTGCTACTGCAAATCTCCTGAGGAATTCCTGACAAAAATCCCCGGAGTTCTTGGGGATATCCCAGGAGGAATCCTTGATATCTCCGAAGAAATTCTTTGTGCCCAGAGAAATTCCTGGAGAAAAACTCCGGAAAAAAAACTAAAAATATATCCGAACATATTTCTGAAGAAAAACTCCGCAGAAATTCCTTAATGAAATACCGGTGGGTCCTGTAAGAATTTTTAACAAAATCCTAGAAAATCTCCATAGGAAATCCTGGAGTAACTACTAACAATTCCTGGAGAAACTTAGGAGGCGTTCCTGGAGAAACTCTGGATGTTTTTCTGAAGGAAGCGGAAGCGTTTCTAGAGAAACTCCGGGGTAATTGCTTGACAAAGAAATTACTGCAGAAACTATGGAGGAAATTCAAATTTGCCGATGGAAATCCGGAAGAATGTCTTAAAAGGCTTAAGAAAAAACCTGGAGGAATTCCCAGAGGAAGTCTAGAGAAATTCCCGGAGAAACTTTTGAGAAATTTTCTGAGGAACTCTGGACAAACACCCGGAAGGAATGTAGTGAATTATTCGAAGCAACTTCATAAGAATTCCTAGAGGAACTCCGGAGCATTTCCGAAAGATTACAGTAAAACCTCTATGAGTCGATTTTCCATTATTCGATATCGACACATGGACCAAAAAGAACCAACATTTCATGTTTACTATGATGGTCCTCTCAAACAACTTTCCAAAGCTTTTCTGTTCCATGAGTCGATGGGAACTTGAAGAGGTTTGACTGTACTTGAGGAGCTCTGGAGAATTCCTGTAGATATTTCGAAAAAAATCAGGACAGATTATGGCGAAAAAGAATTCCCCAAAGAATTCTCGGAAAAAAAGTATCCGGAGGATTTTTTGGTGGAAATCCCTGAAGGAAATCCTCGTCCCCGGAAGGGAAACCTTAAGAGGAGTTCTTGGGAGATCACTGGAGGAATTCTTTGAAAAAATCACTGGAGGAATTTCTGGAGAAAATCTTCGGAGAAATTCCTGGTAGAAATAACCGAAGGAATTCATGTAGCAAATTCCCGGAGGAATTTCTGAACGAAATCTCCGGAAGAATTGCTGGAGGAATTCCTGAAGGAAAACTCGTGGGGAAATGCTATTGAAAATCCCCCGAGGAATTCCTGGAGAAAATCCCCGGGTAAATGTTGAGGGATATCCCCAGAGAAATCCTTCAAATCCCTGGAGGAATTTCAGGAGCAAATCTCCACAGCAACTCCTGGTGCAAATCCCCAAAGAACTTCCTAATCTTCGGAAAAATTCTCTGAAAAAAAATCGGAGGAATTTCTGTACGAAATATCCACAGGAAATTCTGGGCGAAATCCCCGGAGGAATTCCTGGAAGAAATCTCCTGAGAAATTCCTGGCGCAAATCCCCAGAGAAATTCTTAAAAAATATCTCCGGATAAATTCTCTGAAAAATACCCGAAGGGATTTCTGGAGAAAAATTCTCTGAAAAATCCCCGAAGGAGAAAATCCCAGTTGGAATTTCTTAATGAAATCCCTGGAAAAATCTTTGGAGGTGCTTCTAGAGTGAATCCCCGGAAGAATTTCTGGATAAAATACACAGAGGAATTCCTGGATGAAATTCCCAAATTGCTACTAGAAATCTCCTTTAAAATTCCTGGAGAAAATGCCGGAGAAGTCCCAGGGGGAAATCCCCGGACGAATTCTTTGAAAAAATCTCCGGAGGATATTCTAGAGCAATTCGCCAGAGGATTTCCTGGATGAAATTGCCTGAGGAATTTCTGGAGGAAATCCCAGGAGGAGTTTCGAGAGGAAATCTCCGGAGCAATTCCTGGTGGAAATCCCGGAAGAATTTCTAGACAAATTATCTAAAGTAATAGCTATTGAAAATTCCTTGAGAAATTCGTTGAAAGAATTCCTGGAGGAGTTCCTGGGAATATTGCCGGAACAATTTCTGGATAAACCCCCGGATAATTTCTTGGTTTAAATCCAAAGAGAAATGGCTGGAGGAAAGAATTTCTGGAGAAATCCTGAGTTCTCGAGGGATATCTCTTGAGGAGTTCCTGGTGCAAATCCCCAGAGATATTCCTGGAAGAAATCTTCGGATAAATTATCTAAAAAACTATCCGAAGGAATATCTGGAAAAAATCCTCGGAGCTATTTCTCAATGAATTTCTAGACGAAATCCCCAGAGGACGAAACTTCCGGAAAAAGTCCTGGTTCCCCAGAGAATTTTCTGTTGAAAATCCTAAAAGGAATTCCTGGAGGAAATCCCCGGAGACATTTCTGAACGATAACCATAGAAAAGTGCTAAAGGAAATACGTACCCGATCCTTGAGCAAATCCCCAGAGTAATTCCTGCAGCAAATCCCCGGATGTATGCCTAAAAGAAATCCACAGAGAAATTCCTGGTGGAAATTCTGTGGGACACATCGGAGCAACTTCAGTAGAATTCCTGGAAGAGCACTTGGAGATATCTGTAGACAGACTTCGTTGTCGACATTCTTGGTGGAATCCTTGTACGAACTCCTAAATGATTCCCCGGAGAAAAACCCGGATGATTCCTGGAGGTATCCTGTGTGAGTCCGGATGAATTGCCTAGAGGAATCGCTGGAAGCGGAATAAATATTTATCGTTTAAAAACATCACCAATGCAATATTGTTTTTGTTTTTACTTACCTCAAATGAGTAGGATGAGAAGACGATGGCAGTTTCAGCGAGAAAAATCCGAACTGGTAAACAAACGTGTGTCAAATCAGATTTGGAACAAGTCAAATCTTGTTCCAAATCCGACCAAAAATGGAACAGGCAATTAGCCTGTTCCAAAAAAATAGACCAGAAAACTGGTATAAAATAAAATTGGAACTTTTTTTGCAACACCGGTGCAAGCTCCAAATTTCAACTTGGTCCAAAAATTTGGAACCAAACAGTGATTTGGACCACCGGTGAAGTTGCCCTTATAGCTAGAAATGAAATGAAATAATGAAATAATACTCCCTTTGTCGATGGATGCATCAGCCATTCTTGTAGTAATGACCAAGCTGAGCATTTTCTTGATTTCACAGCTTTCAAGCACTAAACTTTCACAATAATTTCATAAATCAAACGCGGTACATAGTAATTATTAGTCAGAACACATTTACGGAAATATTCTGCACAAATATAATGTATAAAAACGAAAAAATATCGGACACAACATTTTTACTATCTTTACTTGAGCAGTGCTGCCAAGAACCCTCTGAAATTGTTTCCAAACATTTATGCAAAAACTAATATACCTTAAAGCATCCTTATGATAGGCCTAGAAACGCCCTTACATAAAATATTGAAAAAGATTTTATCTTCAATTGGTTCCATGCAACGAAAATTTGACCAAAAATTACAATATTTACGTCAAAAAACAACAAGTAGCCATAACTTTTCCAAATCTCAATCGATTTTTATGATATTTGGAGTCTCTTACTTGAATAGCATTCGAGCCAGCATTGTTTTGAATTGAGCTAGAAGTCTTAAAAAGAAACTTTTGCCCCACTCGAACTTTTGCCCCACTTTACTCTACTGCGCATATTTCATGATATGCTTGTTAAAACGCAAACTCGATTTCGTGAATATTAGAAATATTAGAAGGCATAATCCCAATATTAGCCAGTGTCTTGCCCCTAGATAAAATGTGTTCTCTTTCCATGTAAGATTGATATGGAAAAAGAGCACAAGTTGGACAGTTTCAAACGGTACTGATTGAATTTTGCCTTCTTTTGAGTTATACTGTTTCAATAATTATTGGCACCAAGCTGATAATACTTCAATTAGAACTTCCCCTTCTTTTAATGAAAGGCAGTTCTTTCAAATCGTATCGCATTGTTTTGCAAAAAAAAAACATTATTCGACCCAACGTCCTTTTGCATATGACAATAGGGCGATATTCAAAACTGAAAAGGCAATAGATGGCTCTTTTTCAGTGGTAGTAAAAACGAAATCCTGAAGCAAAGAAAGCCCCACGGAAGATGAACTAAACACAAAAAGTTATGTATTCACTTTACACTTGATTTCTAATCACTACTTTTTTGATTAAGTTTCCTAATTGCAAGCAATTTACGATTTTCATTATTTTCCATACGTTTTGACAGTTCTCCGACTACCATTCTTCCATGCGCTTGTGTTGAAAGTTTGAGAAATTTGAGAATCCAGCGTAGCGTGATCAGTGAGAGGGATACAAACAACAGTGTCGTCGCACGGCGGCCAGTGGAAGAAACTGAATGTTCGAAAGGTTGTTATATGTACTTTTTGCCGCTGGCGCCAACTGTTAGCGATTATGAACGAAATAAACAGTCGTTACCCTATTAAGTATCAAATATGACAAAACGTATTTTTTTTCATTACACTTAATATGACATAAAGGAAAAGAAGGGATCTTTCAAAATATCTTAAAAATCAACTTTCATTCCAAACAAATAAATCCACTCATATATTCTTTTAAAGTTCATATTTAGTAAAATATATGATGTCACTTTGAAGTTTAGGGTCACACCTAAGAATCCTGCAAACTGTGTCAACCAGTCGAATTTTATTTCATATTTCATCCATTTCTTGTTCAGTTAGACATCATTTAGATGTCCAGACAAACGACATGAGCATTGAATTTGTTCATCTTCTTCCAAAACCTATCTCATTTATTTTCTGATTTTTTTTTATGATTCTAAGAAAAGTAAAACTTAAATACTGAACTTGTCTTCAGTTTACTTTTAAAAGAATATCCGCCAATAAAAACTGTCATAAATGTTCCTCCAACCGTAATATCATGGCTGTCGTTTTTCGATGCAAAACTTTCATAAGAGAACCATCCATATGAAGGATTATCAAACTTGTTGAATGCAAGCTGTTACACCGAAAATTAAACAAAATCTGAAAAATGAGTTTGGGAAAGCTTTTCGGGGAAATAGTACATAGAAACGGTTTTCGGGGTAATGTCGGACATCATCTTGGGGAAATGTCATGAATATCATCATGTCAAGATAATCGTAAATCCGGGTTAATGGTACATTCGGGGTAATGGAATTCGGGGTGATGGCATTCGGTGAAATGACATTCATGGTAATGGGGTAGAATCCTGCATAACTGCATATTTGTAACATTCGACGAAAATAGGCATTGAGTAGGTAAATTGAGTATACCAAGTATGCATTTTTTGTCAGTAAGGGAAGAAACTAAAATTTCTGAAAATTACCGAAAATTCAACAATACTTACTTGAAGCTGAAATTTTGTACAGCTAGTATCGCATATTGGGTGAATAAACAGAAAAAAGCTCTTATAGAAATTTCATTACCACTAAACTATGAGGCTCATGCCTAATCTCAATGTGACTGTTATGCGGTTATACTTACACTGACGCATAAATACTTGGATGTTCCATAAACCATGACTTATGAATCAGCCAAATTATGGTTTCATTAAACGCATAACCATTTCGAAGATGGGATCATAAGTTTCATAAGTGAGAGCTTAGAATTCTTTAAGAATCATAACTTGAAATAATTTTCATAGCAATCGCTACAAGAACTGCTCCGCATTCAATGTTGGGTTCAAGTTAATCGAAAGCCGATCACATGTTTTCAAACATGTCAATTTTTGAGCACGCCGGAAATGAAAGGCAAACATACATAATTGATATTTTTAAAGCAATATTCATTGCGTCGGTTACAGATTTTCATTTATGAACTTATGAAATTTAGCATTTAAAATCTTGATCAATATCATAAGTAAAACTTAACGATTTCAACAATAATCGTTCTGGCGCCAAATCATAATTATTCCTTATGAAGTTATTAAGCTTTTTTGCCTCAGTGTAGTAGTGTGACGAAACAACGACATTTTTTTTCGAACCTTCTAGAACAATCTCACAGATAATTAAGTTAGTCGAAAGTATTGATGATTTAATGACGTTCAACGGTATTAATTACACTGAGGCAAAAAAACTTAATAATTTCTTAAGGAATAATTATGATTTGGCGCCACAACGATTATTGTTGAAATTTTTAAGTTTCACTTATGATTTTGGTAAAGAATTTCATTACTAAATTTCATAAGTCAATCAATGAAAATCGACAATAAACGCAATGATAATTGGTTAAGTAAAATAATCAGTTGTTTATAATATTTGCCTTTCATTTCAGGCATGGTCAAAAATTGACATGTTTTGATAACATGTGTGTAGGATGCTGCTTACGATTAACTTGTACCCAACATCGAAAGCGAAGTAGTTCTTTTAGCGATTGTTATGAAAATTATTTCAAGTAGTGGTTCTAAAACTATTCAAAGCTCTCACTTATGGAACTTATGATCCCAATATCGAAATGGTTAAGCGTTCAATGAAACCATAATTTGGCAGGTTCATAAGTCATGATTTATGGAAAACCTAAGTATTTTTGCCTCAAGGTAGAAATCGTCCAAAACTTTTCTCAAATGAATATTAATGTTCCAAATAAATTCAAAACACGAGTGTCTAAACTGCCCATATTCGCATAGACGACGTAAGCGTCAATATTACCAAAATACATATTTTCGTTGATATGTATTCATTACCTGGACATGGATTGGTTGGACATGCAAACAGCGCTTATTTGTTCTGAAATATTTGAACTATAAGAGGAAAACGGATTGACGTGAGCACGTACACCAACTTATCCGAAGAAACACTTGGTTTGCAGAGTGTTTATTCGGAAAGTTTAGCGTATAAACCAGGTTGCTATGACAGTGACCTGGAGTATACGTCAATTCATCCGTATAATCGTTCATCAAACTCACTGATTAGACGGATAAAACGACGTATGCGTTTGCAGATGACATACGTAAGAAATTAACTAAAAATTCCCCCAAGTCATCTTTAAATTTCAATCTTTAGCAAATGCATAGATTATTTGACCGAAATTGTTGAAAGATTGAGAGTGCAGATGGGAACACAAATACGTTTTCTCCCAGCAAAGATAGTCCTGGTGGTTACGTCGACCATGCAAATATGGGCAGTATAGTAGCTCCCGGATTAAAACATGATGGTAATGTGGGATGAAGAAAATAAGTATCTCCGATTTCCTGTGCCACATTTCCTACTTAGGGGGAGATCCCCCAGTGCCGGACAGCACCCAATACCGGACAAAGTCGAAACATTGAGGAATCATGGTTCAATCAAGATGGTGTATTAGTAGAAAAGAAATCTTTTATGTAGACTAATATTTGCGTACAATAACACATCCTTGAAATATGCATGCCTTTTTCAAAAAGTAGAAAAGTTTGAAAATCTTTAAAAAATTGACGTATGCCCTTAATTTTAAGCCTATTTAGTAATTATTTTGAATATGAAAAAATACTTTGGATCACGCAAGCATGATCAAACATAATCAAACATAATAATTTGATAGTATGAATGTATTTTGTACCATAATTGAACTAAATATGGACAGATTACAATTTTCGTTAAGCACCTCCTGTCCCTCAGTTTCGGACAGCTTGATTTGTTATATAATATCTTCGTAATTATTGCGTCAGTGTCTCAAATACTTTCATTTTTCATGGGTTCCGTCGATCGTGGTATCAAACATGTAATAAAATTAAGAAGAATGAACATTCAGAACAACATCGTAAAATGTGCTATTTTTCATCATATATGGAAGAGGTTTTTGATAGGCATCTTGCAAACTAAGAAAAACTCAAATTATTCTTGTAAATATTGCAATTGCATTTAATTGGTAATTATAAACTATTCCTATAGTGTACACATTCAATAATGTTCAAATTTACAGAATTCGAGGCATTTCCAGATCGTGTCCGGTATTGGGTGCCACCTTTCAAGATCGATCAATTTGGTACTAAAATACATAATCAAAATGCAATGTCAAAATTCATATTTATATTTTCAAATTTATTTTTGTACACATTAAAAATAATAATATTTATCATAAATGGGTAACACGAGCCCCTAAAATCAATTTTTTTCGAATTATGAATATAGTTGATTTATGCTGAGAAGCGAATATTGTCAACTAATGCGAGTAGAATATAAGGTATATGGCCTCATCAAATTGCACCACTCTTAGGCGGGGTACATAGATTGAATAGTGTCATATCGCCACCAACGCCAGCCAGAAGCCGTCGATCCGAATGAGCGCCACATATAAAATCATAAAGCATTTAGCATACTGATGGCCCTACTAGAGTATAGTCAGTTCCAGTAGAAAAAAATATTTTGTTTTGGCACTGCGGGAATGAGTTTGTGTTGTATTTACAAGCCGCACTAGACAGACGCACCAAACCAGCAATAGGAACGCTCTTCATTTCTCAAATCAAATATCGAAAGCAATATAGATTGGTTGGCTTCATAAAATCACACAGCACACACCTCGCATCGAAGTATAAACAAGCCAGCCATACAAGAATATGAGTATTATGGCAATAAGTTAGCACTTTTGGTTAATTGTTATATGATTATTTATTTACACATATATTGACTCGCTATGCTTTTGGAGGTGCGCAACCTAACCCTTAACCTACAGTATTGGACAATACATTTGTATTTTTTTAGATTTCACAAACAAAATGATATATTTTTAGTATTAAAAAAATGAATTAAAGTTTCACAGTTTTGAGACAAAACTGAAATTTTAAAAATTAAATTTGAATAATTTTCTCAATCATGAGTTCAAAAGAAATAACGGTTTGACCAAATTTTAAGAATTGACATTACTCAAAAAGTGATGGAGCTTCCTGGTTTATTTAGAAAAAAAATGTAAATGTAGACGAGATATAAAAGTATATCAAAGAAAATTTTTACTTAAGGCTTTCATATTTTTAAAGAAACCGGAATTTGTCGTCAGGAATTTCACTTTATTCTTGACGTTATTACTTTTGTATTCGTGATTGGATAAATTACTCAAAATCAAATGTTAAAATACAAATATGTCTGACGTGCTGTGAAAATTTTATTTAAATTGATCTAGAATAATTGAGATCTGTCCTACCAAAGTTGATCAGTTTGTTTGAAATCTCAAAAAAGTTACTAATGTTTTGCGCAACACTGTATAACGTGAAACTGCTGCATCTTGCGCGCTGGATGTAATATTTACCTTTAAAGATCAGCTAATAACATTAACGCCACAGGGCGGAAATGCGTTGAACAATGTGTCCGAACTGCAGAGTCCAGTAAAACGGCAGTTCAAACTTTGTCGTCATAAACAAAGTGTGAGGAAGAAGCACCACCGTTTGGAATCGACTTGTGGACCGACTTTAAAAGACCTGCCCTCCAATGGCTACAATTTACACGTATGCGAGTGTTTATGTTATTTTAAGGTTCTTTATGGCGATATTAAATAGAAATAAACATAAAAGGCACACGTGGTCAGCTTGTTGGTTTGGTGATTATATGACGATCATAACATTTTAGTTTTCGGCAACCATAGGTACTTGTGCCACCAGACTTAGCTTACTGGACGACGATGAGAGCCAACAGTATTAGATTGCAGTGCGATGTTTGCACTCAGGCAAAAATACTATGAATATTCATTATTTCCCCTTATGTTTATTAGCCACAAGAAATCGGTAAGTATTTCATTAATTCACCTTATGAATTGATCTGAATCATGCCAATGTGGTATCTTGCTTATTTCATAAAACAGCATTATGAAAATTGAAATAAAAATTTAAGAATTTCTTCTATCAGCAGTATAAACTGCATTACTTTTTATGTCACATATTATTGTTTAATTATTTTATTTATTTATTTATTTATTCAGTATTATTCATGTAACATAAGGCTACGGCCTTTTTTATCGTTACACCTAGTGATTCAATTGCTTCAATTATGCTTTCATATTTATTGAGCTATCCCACAATTTTACCAATTTATAATGTCAAATACTGCAATTATTCGTTATTATATTCATTTGACAATGCATTTCATTCAGAGTATTTACAGAAATTTAAATGCGTTCTACTACCTAATTTTAGACAAATGATCAGTTAACGTGTGGAAATCGAATTTCCAACTATTTTGCCGTATTGTGAGGATCACATAGCAAAGTATTATTGCTCATCGAGCTGTGACGTGTCGAGGAATAAAAATTCGATTTTCACACGTTGGTTACCATTTTCTAAAACAGATGTTGAACAAACTGGGAATGTAATTATTCGGACTACAATATTTACAAACTCAACCATTATTCTCCGTCTATTACAATCTCAATTTCCATTTTCGATTTGAAATTTTTTGGATCCCCGCGGTTGTACATTGCTGAATTTCCTTTCAGAACTTTTGAAAAAGTGACACAGTATGTTGGATCTCAACGATGGCGGTGATTTCGAGATGCAATTTTCATAATAACAACCTTATGAGTTTTTCACATTAGAGACAGCTATGTGAATCGTAAGGCTGCTTAATGAAATTGATATACGTTAATTAAGTATAACTAACTTCGCAATTAAGGTTTTCATCAAGCTAATATGAAATTCATAATAGCCTTATGATGTATGGTTTCATTAATGGAATGACTAATGAAAGCAATGGAAATCTTAAGGCGTGCAATGAAATTTGTAAACTTTCATTATGTTCACCTATTTTTTCGATTATGATTATCATTCCAAAGGTATGGAATCCATATTAGCCTTCTGAAACCGGATTTTATGGAATTTTCAATGCATCATAAGGCAAAATTTATGGAATTCGTTAATTAATTTGCCTGAGTGTGGGATTGTTTCTGATGAAGGTGAGAATTGACCGTTTATTTGTTACAATAAAATGGGTTATGGTTTTTTCTAGTAGGTAATCAAAGGTACCGTAAAGTCGGTTGAAATTGATCAGCAGGGTGAAATTGATCAATGTCACACATGATTTCATTTTGTACAACAAATGGAATACCAAAATCAACATAACTTGTGGGAAAATGAGCGAATTAATTTTAAATCAGATGCTTTATGCCCTTGATCCACTGGACAATTTTGCTGAAGACATCCATTTTCTAGCTTATCAGGATCTTGACATACTTATTCTTCTTCTTGGCATTACGTCCTGACTGAGACAGAGCCTGCTTCTCAGATAAGTTTTCAATAAGCACTTCCACAGTTATCAACTAAGAGCTTTCTTTGCCATATGTGCCATTTTCGCATTCATATATAGTGTGGCAGGTACGATGATACTCTATGCAAGTCAAGGAAATTTACTTTACGAAAAGATCCTGGACCGACTGGGATTCGAATCCAGACACCTTCAGCATGCCTTTGCTTTGTAGCCGTGGACTCTAACCACTCGGCTAAGGAAGGCCCTGTACCTTTAGGGTAAATCATGTATTTTGGAAATGTCTGGAAACGGCAAAATAGGCTATGTACGAACAAGTAAAAGGTACAAGAGTCATAAGGAATATCACTTGAGATAGGTAGACATGACAGCAACCACGAACAAATTGAAGGGTGAATCTCTGAATTCACAACTTCCTTCCAAAAAAGTGGGCTTTAAAACTGTCACTAAACGTGGCAAGAATGGAAGAAAGGACGTTTGTCCGGAATGCGAGCTTTTTCCAAGGGTGAAATGGATAATGTTGATAATTGCATCGAAATGAGCAATCAGTTCGATGCCCTAGACAAATTTTCCGAACACCAAATCGAAGCTGTCTCTAACCCAGGCTCTTTGATTCAAATCAGGAAGCAGAGTGCCGCCTATCGTAGTCAGTTGTTGCGAATTTGGGGGATTTAGGCAGGAGATCTTGAACTCCATTAGGGGAATCAAGGTCTACTTCCAAATCGCAAAGGATATTGTCGCGTTTTGCCGGAAACTCTTAAAGATCGCGAACTTCTTCTCAAACGTTTGTTCAAAATCGTCTTGAAAGGTCGCTCAAATGACTATAAGTCATTATGAAAAAGAGAACCCAATCTGGCATAGGGGGGCTAGGGGCAAGTGTGCCACCCGGGGCAAGAGTGCCACCCGGGGCAAGAGTGCCACCCTCTATTTTTCTTAGTAAAAAACATAATTTTGATTTGTTTGTGTCATCTATGCATTCTTCAAGATCTTTTTATGTACCGACATAGAATTCTTCAAAGTTCATCAATAAGAAATACTAGAAAATATAGATTATCTTTTAGTGGTAAAATTTCGCTTGAGTATTATAAGAACATTCATGTTCAAAACAAGCACAGCGTATTCCTTTAAAACGATTCCTTATGGTTTGATGATTCACAAAACTATGTTAGTCTGTATTAACAGTGGTTTTGAGTTCAATACATTTTAATTCATTTTCTACAATCAATTTCAATAAGAAATTTAAATAATGCATGTCTGGGACAAAAAGGGCACACTTGATGCGGGGCAAGAGTGCCACTGTTAGTTTAATCATAACCTCAGTTTCACGCAAGCTACTGTCAAAAGCGAGTTTGTTTTGGAAAGTTGAGTTTAATAATGGTGCGGAATTATTGCCGAAAATTATTGCGAAAAAAGTGGTCACCGGCGAGTATGACCGCTGCTGTCCAAGCAGTAAACGCCAGTGAAGCGAGCAGCCCATCAATATAAAATTCCACGGAGAACGTTGAAAAAATATCTGCTGCTCCCAGATGTCAACATCGTTGCTCGGAAAATGGGTCGTTTTCTCCGCCCCGCAAGAAGAAGATCTGATGCTAAAAATCTTGGATCAGGAACAACGTTTCTATGGTTTGTCTACGTGTGATATCAGGAGTTTGGCTTACCAACTAGCAGTGAAGAACAACACTACACATCCGTTCAGCACAAAAACTGAACTGGCTGGCCTTAACTGGCTGCAAGGATTTCGTCGTCGTCATCCAGAATCGAAATGGTCGAAATATTGCTTCGTACACCAGAAGCAACATCCGCAGCGCGCGCCCAACGATTCAATCATGTTTCAGTCTCTCAGTTTTTCAACGTATTGGAAGCGGCATTCGAATCCGGAGATTTCCCTGCTAACCGCGTGTACAACGTCGATGAAACTTCCGTAATGACGATGAAGATCAAATAACGGTAAAATGTCCAAAACAGCGAATCAAAACTAAAATGTTTTAAGTTCCGGAACCAGACCGGATTGGGGTGTAACTTTTACTCACTTCTACGGACAACGGCAAACCAAAACTGGGAGATTATCACTCAACTAATTCAGGGGGAACTTGGGGGTTTTCTCACTTGGGAATAAACACGACTTGTACGTTTGAGGTGTAAAACTGAAGAGAGCCTCTTTGGGCTTGTTTATTGTAAATATAGTTCGACAGCAGTGTTGCCAGTTTCTGCCGAATAGTTTATGGGGTGCTGAATACACTCATAAATGTTTTTATACAAAGTATATAATTTCGATATACATCAGCTCTTCCTTCTTATAAAAGATTGAACAGTAATTCAATAACAATAACTTTAATAATATTCGAATTCTTTTTCTACTCTAGACTTCCTAATTCTTTTTGAACGCCGGGGTAGGCCAGTAAGCGCTACCGGTTCCGACGGAAATTTTCTTTTCCTATTCATACGCTCTACTATTTCATTTTGATCCTTTCTTAACTCACTAACACTCTGATCCGGTATTTGCCAGACATCGATCTCCTCAGATGGTCTTTCGGGTTCGGCTACAGTCGGCAACGACCGACCAGTGTCAACTACTCGCACTGTACGTCTTGGCTGGTCCCGTAGACCTCGTCCATCCTTAACGAGCCTGATTTGTGTTGGATGTGCGGTAGTTGTCGCCTCGTTTCCAACCATGATCTGCAATACGTTTTTAGAAAATCGTTTTAGAAAGGATGCCTTTATCCATTTTTCGCGTACACGTGGAATGTTATGCTTGTACCACACAATGTCCCCTGGTATCAGAGTATCTAACGGATCTGTTCGATAACTTGCAACATTTTGACTAGTATTTGCCTCATCATTGGGGGATTGTGGTACAAGCATCTGCTTATAATGTTTCTTAGGGTTAACCAAATCGATTAACATCTTAGGAGTATACGTAAAGATTTTCTCAGAAGGAAAATTACCTTCCATCGTCAAATTGTTATTTCTATAATTGAATAGAAACAAGTTGATCTGATCTTCCAAACTCAACTCCAACATTCCAGGTTCTAATAAGAATTTCTTGAGTACGTCTTTAACTGTTCTTACAAGTCTCTCCGCCTAGCCATTACTAGCAGGATTATATGGAGGACTGTTCAAAACCTTTATACCTTGTCTTTGAAGGAAACTTTTGAAAGAATGTGAGTTGAAAGGAGGACCATTGTCCGACACTATGACGTCCGGTAATCCAAAACGAGCAAAAAATTCAATGAGTTTCGTCAATACCTCTGAACAGTTTGTACCTTTTCTCATCCATTCTACCTCCACCCATTTAGAGAAACTATCCACCATCAATAAGAAGGTACGATGTTCAAAATGGAAGAAATCAATGTGTATTCTGCTAAATGGTCTCGTGGTAGGTATCCATTTTGAAGTAATGTTTTGTTTTGGTACTATTGCCATCCTTGCACAAACGTCACAAGCAGCAACAAAATTTTCAATATGTGTGTTTATTCCAAACCAGTACACTGTTCTTCTCGCCAGTCTTTTCATTTTGACGATACCCGCATGGTTGCCATGTAAAAGTTTTAGAATCTCTTTTTGCATTACCTGTGGTATTACGACTCTGTCTTGAAATAACAAGCAGTCTTCAATAATCTCTATTTCCTGTCGATTGGTATAAACATCAGCAAATTGTCTGTCTATCTTCTTTGGCCAACCATGGTGTATACAATCTATGATTTTCTGTAAACAGTCATCCTTCTTAGTCTCTCTAGCAATAACCAGAAAATCAATAGGCAAGTTGTCCCCAAAATTTATGCTTTTAATAAATTCTTGATCATATTCACTGGGAACTGACACTTCTAATGGAAATCGCGAACAAAAATCCGCATTACCCATTTTTGCAGAAGGCCTGTACTGAATGTCAAAATCATACACCGAAAGTTCTAAAATGTAGCGTTGAATTCTTGTCACAAATATTGAATGTTTGCCCTCTTTACCGAAAATCCCAACTAAAGGTTTGTGGTCGGTAAAAACTGTAAATTTTTGACCAAACAAATATTTATGGAATTTCTTAATTGTGCAAACAAGTGCAAGTGCTTCTAAATGTAATATGGGGTATTTCTTTTGTGCTGCATTTAACGAAAAAGACGTGAAACATATTGGTTTCTCAACCTCGTCAATTACATGAGCAATTACTCCTCCCAAACCATAGCCAGATGCATCTGTGACAACAACAATAGGTTTCTCCGGGTCATAAAATTCAAGAAAATCAGTTTCTAGTAATAACTTTTTAGAATTCTCAAATGCTTCATTACAATTACTGTTCCATTCAAACTTGACATTGTTTTTCAATAAATTGTACAAATGATACAATTTTGAAGACAAATTTGGGATAAATTTGTTATAATAATTGATAAGTCCCAAATAAGACTTCAATTCAGTCACATTTGTTGGAATTTGAGCTTCTCTTATAGTTGCAATTTTGCTTGAGCAAGGAGTTAAACCTTTGCTACTAATCATATGACCAAGATACTCTAGTTCAGTCACAAAAAACCTGCATTTGTCCCAATTAATTTTGATATTTGCTTTAGACAATCTATCTAGCACCATGTAAAGTTTTTTCTTGCAATCCTTCAAGTCTTTTCCTGCAATTAGCACATCATCCAAATAGACGCAAACGTTATCAATACCATGCAATACTTGATCCATAACCTGCTGAAATATAGATGCACTAGAAGAAGCTCCCTGTGGCAATCTATTATAGGTAAAAAGTCCTTTAATTGTGTTAATTACCATGAATTTTCTTGATCGTTCAGATAATGATAGCTGTGTATAAGCGCCCTCTAAATCAAGAGCACAAAAAACTGTACATCCCGCCAATTGAGCGAAAAGATCCTGAGCAACAGGTAATGGGTAAGTATTTGGTATGATAAATTTATTAATCGAGACCTTGCAGTCAATTACTAGTCGTATGTCATTGTTTTTCTTCATTACTACAACTACAGGTGATGCCCACTCACTGGTTTGAATAGGAGTTATCACTTTTTCTGCTTCTAATTTGTCCAAATAATTTAAAACTTTCTCCCTCAAACGATAAGGAACGTCGTAAGCCTTCTTAAAAATAGGAATATCACTTTTCAGAACCAAATCGGCTTCAAAATGTTTTATAGGCTTAGAGAAATTCTTGACAAATACGTCAGAAAAATTCAGCTTAATATCTGTAATTAGTGCATCATGTTCCTTCACTGAAATATTATTCACTGGCATCAAATTACCAAAAAAAATTCTCCAGTTGGGAAAGAACTCATCCAACCACGGTCTGCCCAGCAAAGGAATAAACTGGTAATCACAATCAAGTACTAAAAGTGTTAAATTAGCTTCCTTACCATTGTATTTAACCTTAACCCCAACTTCCCCAGACACCTTTAATCTGGAACCATTTATAACAATCAGTTGTTTAGAACTTTTTACTAGAGGAAGGCCAAATTTGGAAGTAAATAAATTTTTGCCCATTACTGTAACAGAAGAACCACTGTCCACCTCCATCTGTACAATATTGTTCTCAATAGACACATTCAATAAACAGGGATCGCTTATCTTATTGATTGAAGTAACATGCATACATTGTAAATCACCTGAATCATTTTCGTCCGTATCCCAGTTCACCGACCTCAACCTATCCAGTCGCTCGGCCAAACTGACTGTACTGCTTCCTTCCTGGGCATCGATACGGTTGACTTCGCTGTTCCTCTCATTTTTCAGCTTGTAGCATTTTCTGCGTACGTGTCCACTGCGTTTGCAGAAGTCACAGTAGCGCTGATCCAAGGGCCATTGATCGTTGTCTCGGTTGAACCTCCGATGAGCAGGTCCAGCAGATGAATCTCGATACCTGACTTGCTGAAAATTTGAGTTTTTCCGGGAATTATAATAACGATCCTCCGCTGGTCGAATATCCGGTCGCACACCAAGTCGGCTTTTCACCGAACCGCGAAAACCTTGTGCTGCCTCCTTCATTCGCTGAACGACCGCGCCTCTTCCTCCAGTCAAAGGATATCTTGTGTTTAAAGAAGCTACCAAGCCGACATCTTCGTTGTTCGCCAAAGCTTTTGTATGGGTCGCCGCCATTTCCCAGGTGGCAATAATCTTCTCCGCTTGCTCCAGCGTAAACTTTGCACTGTCCTCAGTGAGAAGACGATGCTTAAGATTATTATCCGTTAAGCCAACAAGAATGCGATCCAAAATGAGTCGATTCTTTTGGTCACCGAACTCGCAGTGTTCTGCTTTGAGCTTCAGTGAAAAGATAAAATCGCTAGCCGACTCACCAGCTTGTTGTACCTTAGTACCAAAATTGTACCGCTGGAGTAGAACTGAGTCTGTTTTATCGAGCCTCTCCTTAAGCTTTTGGATTAGCACTTCGTAGGACACTTCGTCCATCAGTGTCTCTGTCGGATAGAGCTTTTCAGCCATACTGAACAAAAAATCTCCTCCTAATAAGAACATTTGGTCTTTCTTATCATTTTCGTTGACCCTGTTCACCCGGAAATGGAAAGCTAATCGCCTGACCCAGGAAGCAAACGATTGTCCCTTACGGTAGGGTTCAATATTGGGGGCCACTACATAGGACATATTTGCCAATATCTAAGCAACAACGAAAAAAATTAAATTTTACAAAAAGTTCACAAAATTAAAATGCAAATTCAAAAAAAATAAACTTGGACCGGCCTAATCTTCACAACTGAGTCGAAAAAGATATAAAAGAATGATTACACTCACCCGATCACAACGTAATCTCACCAACGCACCAGCCAACAAGCGGAAGGAAGGCTTGCAACTCGCCACCCAGCGATAAAGGAACAGCCGGAAATTTCCCGCCAAAGCCAGCTACCGACGCCGCACAATTCACTGCGCAGATGCCGTGATGGCTGCCGCCCAAGCTGTTGCACTGATCGCGCGCCGAAAATCCAACTTTCGGACGCCGTTTTCCTCGTCGCCACTAAAATGTTTTAAGTTCCGGAACCAGACCGGATTGGGGTGTAACTTTTACTCACTTCTACGGACAACGGCAAACCAAAACTGGGAGATTATCACTCAACTAATTCAGGGGGAACTTGGGGGTTTTCTCACTTGGGAATAAACACGACTTGTACGTTTGAGGTGTAAAACTGAAGAGAGCCTCTTTGGGCTTGTTTATTGTAAATATAGTTCGACAGCAGTGTTGCCAGTTTCTGCTGAATAGTTTATGGGGTGCTGAATACACTCATAAATGTTTTTATACAAAGTATATAATTTCGATATACATCAAAAACCATTTCATAATTTTAGGTATAAACCAAGAAAACGGAGGTTTTGGTTCTCAAAGGCAGACAAGTAAGATGTTTGACTTCATCTGAACGTGGAGTGCTGACGACTGCCTGCCTATGCATGTCAGCTACCTTCCTCCATTCCTAATTTTTCCAAGAGGGCGATTAACCGACAAGCTCAAGAAAGGAGCCCCCCCCCCCTGAACTATCTTCAGTTGCAATGGAAGTGGTTGGATGACAATCACTGACTTCATAAAATGGTTCAACCATTTCCTCCAATATACAAAGCCATCCGCTGAAAATCCAGTGATGCTCATTCTCGACAGACACGCGATGCACACAACAAATTTGGTCGTTTTTTAAAGAGCACAAAAGAACTACGTGACCATTATTTGTTTGCCCCCACATTACAGCCACCGTCTCCAGCCGCTCGATGTTAGCTACATGTCACCCTTGAAAAGCAACTTCTCCACGGAAATCGAAGCGTTCCTGAAAAATAATCCTGGCAGGGTAGTCACCATCAACGATATTGCGAATCTTTTTGGCAAGGCTTTTCTGAAAACGTCGTCGTCTTTCACGGCTATCAACAGATTTAAAAAATAACAGGCATTGTACCGCTCAAACGGTTCATATTTAGTGAGGCAAATTTTGCTCCATCTCAGGTGAGTGATAGTTCGATGGAAATTGAAGTCCCAACAATGTCGTTTGAAGATCAGCATGATGAAAGTGACGATGCCTGCGATACCGCTGACAAGGATGATGAAGGTTGCAAACGATTGGATGAGTCAAGCTTCATTACGAACCAGAGTTATCATTATGCTGAATCCAAAGGCAATCAAAGTCAAGACTTTGACAAATCGCTTGTGATTATATCAAATCAGAACCAAAAGACAACCAAAGTCACGTTTTCGATAAACCATCTGTATTTGATGTGACACCGGATGACATCCTGCCTGTGCGCCGTATGCAAGCCAAACAAATTTCTTATAACACAAAGCGTGAGAAAGCTGCCAATGTAACATCGATTGAATATGTTGATTCCCTCAAGGCAGCGCAAGCGCCGAAGGACATCAACCTACTACAGAAGGACAAACGACGGTCTAAGCAGGCATCCGAAACTAAAAAACCGCGGAAGCAACGAACAACTCAAGGAAAAAGATCGAAACTCAAGAAAGTCGAAGAAGTGCAAGATACGCTGTGCGACACCTGTGGACAGGTTTTCAGCGACTCGGATGATGGTTTGAAGTGGAACAAATGCCAAATTTGTCTTTTGTGGTTCCATACAAGCTGCCAAAAAGAATGCATTCCGTGCGTTTTGTAAGAACGGTGCATCGTTGGACTGGTTTGGATATTTTTTAATGAATTCGATGAATGAAAATTGATTTTGATATGAATTGATTATATTCACTAACTGTATCATATCTAAGACCTCTTTTTCCCTAAAAGAATTGCGTAGTTCGTGTAGGTTTATTAAGCTAAGACGACAATTTTGCCTCTATTGTACCAAATTTTGGGCATCTCGGACAACCATCCTATTCTGCAGACTTGAGTTCATATACAATTGTATAAGTTCGTGTAAATCTGTGACTTTGGTCAACCCTCTTTGTTATCCTAAATTGTTTAGTGAATTATGAACTGCTACTTACAATGAAAATACACTCCCGTGGATAAGTTTGGGTTCACCCCCTAAAAAACATGCAAAAGTGTTCTGTCCATATCTCTGTGATTACACGTCCAATTGAAACTCTCTAAGTCACATTCGAAAGGGAAAGAGTTATTCTTACTTCGTATTATTTTTCCAAAAACATTCTTTGAACTTCGTATACTAAATTTTAACTTAAAGTTGTGACATTTTTCAAAAAACACACTGAAAAATTATATCTAATTTCCTCAGGATTGGGTCGACCAAAATTTTAAATCAAAGTGTCATTAGAATCGTAATCTTATTTTCTTTGAAGAGACCCCACGAAATTTTGGTGGAAAAATCTGAAAAATATTCAAAATCAATGAAACAGTCAGTCAGCTTTTTTGAGCGGTTTGAGATTTCACAGATTTAAGTAAGTTCAGGTGAACCCAAACTTTTGCACGATTTGCATCATACTGAGGGGTGAACCCAAACTTTTGCACGATGACTTGACTGACTGTTTCATTGATTTTGAATACTTTCCAGATTTTTCTGCCAAAATTTCGTGGGGTCTCTTCAAAGAATATAAGATTCTAATGACACTTTGATTTAAAATTTTAGTCGACCCAATGCTGAGGAAATTAAATATGATTTTTCAGTGTGTCTTTTGAAAAATGTCACAACTTTAAGTAAAAATTTTGTATACAAAGTTCAAAAAATGTTTTTGGAAAAATACATACGAAGTAAGAATAACTCTTTGCCTTTCGAATGCGGCTTAAAGAGTTTCTATTGGACGTGTAATCACAGATATATGGACAGGACACTTTTGTATGTTTTTGAGGGAGTGAACCCAAACTTTTGCACGGGAGTGTAGCTTTCTGACTTTTATAACCATGCATAGCACTATTTTCTCTTATGTCTTTCTCAAGAATATTATATAGTTCACTTCAACAAAAGGGATCTAAATAATATTGAAGCTTTAGAAAAACCAAGACTTATGTTCGCTGTCCTTATGCCATAGGAAAAATCCCAAAAACCTGAAGAAAATTTCCACAACCCCACTCAGTGCCGTCGGTGTAAAAAGTGGGGTCATGGTACAAAACATTGCCGCATGGATGCTAAATGCATGATTTGCGGAGGTTCTTCTCACTATAAGTCTAATTTTGAGATTGTCCTTCGCGTAAACGAATTGTCGAGGCTCGTACCAGTCAGATGAACGATAACGTTGTTCGTTCCCGAAATTCCCCAGGCAGAATCTCCAACAATGCTCATTTTTCATTAAATGATCGCTTGCTTAGAATTCATCCCCATCAAGTTATCATTTGAAACCGAAGTTTTTGAAACTTTGGGTGTTTCTGTTGGAACACTGCTTGGTAAATATACTTTCATAGCTGCCTATTTGCTTTTTCAATGCACTGGGCAGCAAGTTCATTTGCTTCAAAATGACTTGCTGAAATTGACTCGCAATAAGTCTTTTTTTCCAATAAGTCAATTTCTTGATCCGTCTTACAACGTGAGGAGAAGGCATTTCAACGCACTCGCTATCCTGCTATGAAAATTATATGGCATAATATAATAATAATAATATTTCTCAATTAAGAATGAAAAATATTGAAAATAAAATTTTACAGTTGGATTCTAGCTCTAAAATCTTTTGAAATTATCGGAAATTTTGAAAAAAAACCTCAGAAGCCAATGACCTTGAAAGAGGAAACCAAATTATTACTAATTGTAAAAAAGTCTTGCTATGCAATTTGAAAGCGCTCATAATTTTAATTTAGGGCTTACTAATCCAATTGGAAATTAAGTTTCTCAGGACTTCTCAATCAAGCGAAAGTTTGAATTCTCATAAAAAAATCAAAAATAAGAAAGCCCCTGGTGATGATGAATTTTGTATATCCTCATCAAGAAATTTTCAGAAAGTAGCTTGTTGCTCTCTCTCTTCTTCTTCTTGGCATTAACGTCCTCAGTTATTAACTGAGAGCTTCTTTGCCGATTGACCAGTTTTGCATGTGTATATCGTGTGGCAGGTACGAAGATACTCTATGCCCTGGGAATAGAGAAAATTTCCTTTACGAAAAGATCCTCGACCAGCGGGATTCCAACCCACGACCCTCAGCATGGTCATGCTGAATAGCTGCGCGTTTACCGCTACGGCTATCTAGGCCCCTGTTCTCTCTCCTAGATATAGAAATAACATTCAACAGTGTTTGGAATAAAGGCTTGATTGTAAAATTAAAAAAACTTTGATTTTTCAACTACATTGTTAGAATAATCCAAAGTTATCTGTCAAATCGTACACTTCAGGTTAATTATAAGAACGCCAAGTCTGAAAAAACTTGTTGTAAGAGCAGCTGGTGTTCCTCAAGGCAGTATTTTGGGACCAATATTATACAATACTTTCACATCTGGTTTACTTGAGCCACCCCAGTGGTGTCAAAAACCTTTGACACAAGCCTCTCCGCCAATTGACAAAGCCTTCGTGTCATATTTTTTATTGATACTTGCAAAAATGGAAGACTTCTCCTAATGCTTCCAAAACTCAACTAATAATATTTCTACAAAAACCAAAAGCTCTTTATTTGAATCCTTCAAGTAGACTTGTTATTACGATGAGAGGGGTTATAATAAACTGGTCAGATGAAGTTAAGTATCTAGAGCTCATGCTACATAAAAAAATAACTTTCAAAAATCATATTGAGGTTGAATGCAAATGTAGTAAATATATAAAATTGCTATATCCACTTATTAACCGAAAATTGAAACTAATCGAAGAACAAGCTTTTGATCTTCAAACAAACTTTCAGGCCTGTCATGTTGTATGCTGTACCAATATGGGCTAGCTGTTGTAATACAACGAACACTCTGCAAAGGATTCAAAATAAAATTTTGAAAAAGATTCTGAAGCTCCCTCCCTGGTATAGTATAAATCAGTTACACTACGGGGACCCAAATTTAGCATAAAGAATTGGTTTTGAAACAATCGATCATCACTTTGACGAGTATGATCAGTGTCTATGTTTCTTCTCTTCAAAATGTTCGAGAAGTAGTTCGCGATTTTGAAGGTTTCGGTAAAACACATAATCTTTCTTTGCCAGTTTGAAGGAAATCTCGATTTCCCTGATGGAGCTCAAGATCTCCTGTCTGAATCCTCCAAATTCTATAAGCTTCAGTTAATCGCATCAAAAGCCTAGAGCCGACAATGCTTCGATAGATAACTACGAAATTCCAAACATTTCTATCTGAAAATGCATGCCGAAAACTCTCCATCCATATTTTGTGTGATATTTCAACTTTCGGTTCTCACCAATTCACAAGACCCACCTTTCAAACGGATAACAAAGCAGAAGCCATGATCCGCAACCTGTTGAAAGGCATTCCTTGGGAGACGTTGAGTTGAAACCATGGATTGAGCATCGCAGCTTTTTGAGAAAATGAAGACATAAAACGCTGAACAGTTTTTTTCTGTCTTTATTCGTTCGTTCGTTCGTTCGTTCAAAATTTATGACACCTCTTTTCGAAACCATTTGCTTTAGCATCAGACACGGATAAGATCCACCAACGTTACACCGGTCAAATTGGACGGATCAAGCCTTCTGCGCTGCGCATGGATCTTCTGGCTGGGAAATGTGCCGATTACTTCGCTGCGGGGCCGATGCTTGATTGGATCCAACCGAAGCTTGAAACTGAATAAAAAGCCCACGGCTTTTCGCTGGAAAGAGATGGAAAAAGCCAGATAAATCCACGGCTGGATAATAATTTACAGCTCGCTTCCAAACGGTTCGCCTTTTATCCGACATCGCTTTTTTGAGTCGATCTCCCAGCGCACATAGGAGTAATTGGTTCAAATTCCTGGCCATAAGTCAAGATATTATGTTTTGAGAAACATTAACAATCGGATTGTTTTTCTGAAACTGTTGTCCGAGGTTTTGTTCACTCATAGTTTTTCATTTCAAAGCATGACAGAACAAAGAATCGTAATCAGACTGAACACAGAACAATTCGTACATATTTATCGCATAAGAAAAGGTAAAAATGTGACAATTTTCATTATTTATGACGTCCAACTTTGAGTTGTTTGGAGAAAATGGTATTCAAAAATTTAGAACATTCGGCAGTATTCCGCAATCTGATTGAAACCGCAAGCTACAAACGTATGGCCCGCGAATTCATTTTGTGCAGCCACATTGAGTGCACATTGAGAATGGCAAGCTAATCTCAAGCCCCATTCGGATTAGCAACTACGAATGCAATCTTTATTTGTAAAGTTCAAGTTATTCTAGAACATTTTTGTTTATTACTCGAAAAAACTTCTAATTTCGTTGAATATTTGTTAAGGCTATGATAATGTTTTGATTTGCGTAGACTATTTATTTATGCAGAACCTAAAAACAAATCACTAACTAACTAACGTTGAATAGAATGTATTGTTGGAGCCGAGATAGCCGTAGTGGTAAACGTGCAGCTATACAGCAACACCAAGCTGAGGGTCAAGGGTTCGATTCCCACTGGACAATGATCCTTCCAAATTGGAAGTTTTTCTGATTCCCAGGGTATAGAGTACCTGTCACACGGAATAGAGACGCAAAATAGTCAATTGGCAATAAATGGTCTCTCTTAAAAATTGTAGAAGTGCTCAGAAGAACATTAAGCTGAAGAGCAGGGGAACATAATGCCAAAAAGAAAAAGAAGTAGGATCAACTATTCGTGTAGCTTCTTCAATCCCGTCCATTTGAACCGATATCAATTTTTTAAAAGAAGTTCATCAAGAGTACGGAAAAACTTGGAAGGTGTTCAATATGTATTCCCTGTTTAAATATTAAGCACCGATTGGCAAGGTAACGGATATGTTGTAAAATAACAAATAAGATACCCCGGGGCAAGTGGGACCTAAAAGAATAGCAGTTCAGATACATTTTTCGATTCTCTGACATTACCCGGAATGCTATTCCGGGTAATGGTCTTCCACATTACCCGGAATGAACCTGTTAACGCCGAGAATAGATTCAACAGTAAACTCGGACCCGTGGGCGTAGATGTAGGGAAAGAAAGTGTTTAATAAACAATATGCACAATTATTGCTACTAATTACTTATATACACTTTGTACACACATGATTGTCCTAATAACTTAAACACTACACCCATCACCGGTCTGTGGGTTAGAGCGCGAAGGATGCGTAAACGCGCGCGGGGCGCAGATAGTTTTAGAAGACGATCTATTCGTGCCGGCGATCAACTATAATACTGATCGTATTCTACTGCCGTTGATGGCGTTGTAGATGTAAGAAGAAATATTGAATTTAAATAAAATAAAATAAAATGTTGAAAAACGTGAATGAAAATTTATGACAGTGTTTATAGGATTTACGAAACGAACAAAGAGTAGGATTCTGCAGATAATGATGATGCTGCGTGACGACACGGATTGAGCTTCCTCAAATTCGGGTGGCTAGAAAAAGGCAGAACAAGAGAGACAACCGATGGACGTGAATGGAGCGAAAAGAAACAGAAGAAACGTTGGTGGACACGGATTGAGCTTCGTTAAACTTGTGTGGCTAGAAAAAGGCAGAGCAAGAGAGACAACAGATAGATCTGAATGAGGATAAAAGAAACGGAGATTGATTGAATATGTTTGACGGCAGTTTAGAAAAGGATTCAGTTGAGGAAATACGCGTTGTTGTTAATCGGAGTGGCAGTGTGTGAAAAAAATGAATAAACAAAATATGATTCGTTTTCCGAAGTGTTTCGTTTATATTCTTTTGTCGAATCCTACAATGGCGCAAACCGGTAGGTATGGTATTTATTGTTTCAAATATGATATTTGAGGAGATGTTTTTGCTTGTTAGATTGTTGTTCGCTAATTTACAAAATGGTGTTATGGTTTTGTATTTCAATGAGAATGGTTTGTTAAAAAGAGAGTGATGATGGAAAATTTTAAGATGTCCTCTGATGGAAGGAAAATAGTCGAACAATTGATTTTTTTTTTGATACGCAGTTTGAAAGAAAACAGTTTTCCAGAGTTGGTTAATTGAGTTATACATTAGTGTAACTGATTGACTGTGAAACATAACTGTCGACCACGTTTGATTTGCAATGGGACACGTGAGGAGTAAAGGTTTCTACCCGCTGGAAGTTGCCGCGTGACGTCATCGTGGATCAGATAATAGCATAAATGTAGTAAGTATAGGTACACTGGTAAAAATAATGAAATTTTGGTGTTCAAATGAATAACAGGGCTTATTGTATGACGGATACTTCATGAGCTAGAAAAGTTCAATTCCGGAATCTATTAAATTTATATACTGTTTAATATGTTGATAGACAGATCATGTGAATGAAAACTTGCGATGGGTTGTCTGAGTTGATAAGTATTTTCGAAATTTGTTGTTTGATGGATATTTTGTTGGTTTGTGATAGAAAAGATATGTGAAGATCTGATAACGCCATATAGCAGAAGAAAAGGATTCTCCGATTTTGATGCCTGATACATATACACTTTTGGAGTTTGAAGAGCTCCATTTAAGAATGCATGAGAAAATCGGTTGCGGTAAAACATGTTAATGAAGACCTGCTATTGATTGTTGAGTAAACTTTGATTTTGATACATGACGGATTCTGAGAGCCTGAAAAGCTCCATTTTATAAAACATGAGAAATCAGCTTTCGTTTGTGATAGGACATGTAAAAGAAGAAGAGTATTTTCTGATTTTTCTACATGACGGATACTTCTCAGAGCCTGGTAAGCTCCATCCAAATATGCATGAGAAATCAGCTGTCGTTTTTGATAGAAAATTTAAATGAAGATTAACTATAAAGTAGTTGAGTATTTTTCAATTTGATACATGATAAATACTTATAAAGCCTGATGAGCTCCCTCTAAGGCTGCATGAAAATCACACGTTATTTTTTGTTGTTGATCTTTGAAACATGTAAATGAAGACCTGCTATTGATTGTTGAGTAAATTTTGATTTTGATACATGACGGATTCTTAGAGCCTGAAAAGCTCCATTCTATAATACATGAGAAATCAGCTTTCGTTTGTGATACGCAATGTGAAAGAAGAAGTTTATTTTCTGATTTTTCTACATGACGGATACTTCTCAGAGCCTGGTAAGCTCCATCCAAATATGCATGAGAAATCAGCTGTCGTTTTTGATAGAACATTTAAATGAAGATTAGCTATAAAGTAGTTGAGTATTTTCCAATTTGATACATGATTAATACTTATAGAGCCTAATGAGCTCCCTCTAAGGCTGCATGGAAATTAACGATAGCTTCATTCTAATTTGGATGAGATATCAGCTTTCGTTTGTGATAGGACATGTAAAAGAAGAAGAGTATTTTCTGATTTTTCTACATGACGGATACTTCTCAGAGCCTGGTAAGCTCCATCCAAATATGCATGAGAAATCAGCTGTCGTTTTTGATAGAACATTTAAATGAAGATTAGCTATAAAGTAGTTGAGTATTTTCCAATTTGATACATGATTAATACTTATAGAGCCTAATGAGCTCCCTCTAAGGCTGCATGGAAATTAACGATAGCTTCATTCTAATTTGGATGAGATATCAGCTTTCGTTTGTGATAGGACATGTAAAAGAAGAAGTAAACTTTGATTTTGATACATGACGGATTCTTAGAGCCTGAAAAGCTCCATTCTATAATACATGGAAATCAGCTTTCGTTTGTGATTGGCAATGATAATAAGAAGTTTATTTTATGATTTTTCTACATGACGGATACTTCTCAGAGCCTGGTAAGCTCCATCCGAATATGCATGAGAAATCAGCTGTCGTTTTTGATAGAACATTCAAATGAAGATTAGCTATAAAGTAGTTGAGTATTTTCCAATTTGATACATAATTAATACTTATAGAGCCTAATGAGCTCCCTCTAAGGCTGCATGGAAATTAACGATAGCTTCATTCTAATTTGGATGAGATATCAGCTTTCGTTTGTGATAGGACATGTAAAAGAAGAAGAGTATTTTCTGATTTTTCTACATGACGGATACTTCTCAGAGCCTGGTAAGCTCAATCCAAATATGCATGAGAAATCAGCTGTCGTTTTTGATAGAAAATTTAAATGAAGATTAGCTATAAAGTAGTTGAGTATTTTTTCAATTTGATACATGATTAATACTTATAGAGCCTGATGAGCTCCCTCTAAGGCTGCATGAAAATCACACGTTATTTTTTGTTGTTGATCTTTGAAACATGTAAATGAAGACCTGCTATTGATTGTTGAGTAAACTTTGATTTTGATACATGACGAATTCTTAGAGCCTAAAAACTCCATTCTATAATACATGAGAAATCAGCTTTCGTTTGTGATACGCAATGTAAAAAAGAAATTTATTTTCTGATTTTTCTACATGACGGATACTTCTCAGAGCCTGGTAAGCTCCATCCAAATATGCATGAGAAATCAGCTGTCGTTTTTGATAGAACATTCAAATGAAGATTAGCTATAAAGTAGTTGAGTATTTTCCAATGTGATACATGATTAATACTTATAGCGCCTGAAGAGCTCCCTCTAAGGCTGCATGAAAATCACACGTTATTTTTTGTTGTTGATCTTTGAAAGATGTAAATGAAGACCTGCTATTGATTGTTGAGTAAACTTTGATTTTGATACAACGGATTCTTAGAGCCTGAAAAGCTCCATTCTATGTTTGTGATACGCAATGTAAAAAGAAGTTTATTTTCTGATTTTTCTACATGACGGATACTTCTCAGAGCCTGGTAAGCTCCATCCAAATATGCATGAGAAATCAGCTGTCGTTTTTGATAGAAAATTTAAATGAAGATTAGCTATAAAGTAGTTGAGTATTTTTTCAATTTGATACATGATTAATACTTATAGAGCCTGATGAGCTCCCTCTAGGGCTGCATTGAAAATCACACGTTATTTTTTTGTTGTTTGATTCTTTGAGAATGTTAAATGAAGAGCTTGCTATTTGATTGTGCAGTTAAAATTTAATTTGGATACATGACGGATTCTGAGAGCCTGGATTAGCTTCATTCTTAATATGCCATGAGAAATCAGCTTTCGTTTGTATTACGATATCCAATCTCGAGCGATTGGTGTGTCTGAGAGATGGACGATATCCGGGTGGATCAGATGGAAGAAATCCAATCCCGAGCGGATTGTGCGTCTAAGAGATACGTATGATCCGTGATACAGAGGAAGAAAATCCAATCCTCGACGATTGGTGCGTCTGAGAGATGAGTATATCCGGTGATCAGTTAAGAAATCAATCTCGAGCGGATGGTGCTACTGAGAATGAGTATGACCAGATGTGGATCAGATGGAAAAAATCCAATCCTCGAGCGGATTGGTGCGTCTGAGAGATGACGTATGATCCGGGTGGATCAGATGGAAGAAAATCCAATCCTCGAGCGGATTGGTGCGTCTGAGAGATGACGTATGATCCGGGTGGATCAGATGGAAGAAAATCCAATCCTCGAGCGGATTGGTGCGTCTGAGAGATGACGTATGATCCGGGTGGATCAGATGGAAGAAAATCCAATCCTCGAGCGGATTGGTGCGTCTGAGAGATGACGTATGATCCGGGTGGATCAGATGGAAGAAAATCCAATCCTCGAGCGGATTGGTGCGTCTGAAGAGATGACGTATGATCCGGGTGGATCAGATGGAAGAAAATCCAATCCTCGAGCGGATTGGTGCGTCTGAGAGATACGTATGATCCGGGTGGATCAGATGGAAGAAAATCCAATCCTCGAGCGGATTGGTGCGTCTAGAGATACGTATGATCCGGGTGGATCAGATGGAAGAAAATCCAATCCTCGAGCGGATTGGTGCGTCTGAGAGATGACGTATGATCCGGGGGATCAGATGGAAGAAAATCCAATCCTCGAGCGGATTGGTGCGTCTGAGAGATGACGTATGATCCGGGTGGATCAGATGGAAGAAAATCCAATCCTCGAGCGGATTGGTGCGTCTGAGAGATGACGTATGATCCGGGTGGATCAGATGGAAGAAATCCAATCCTCGAGCGGATTGGTGCGTCTGAGAGATGACGTATGATCGGGTGGATCAGATGGAAGAAATCCAATCCTCGAGCGGATTGGTGCGTCTGAGGAGATGACGTTATGATCCGGGTGGATCAGATGTAAGGAAATCCAATCCTCGAGCGGATTGGTGCGTCTGAGATGACGTATGATCGGGTGGATCAGATGGAAGAAAATCCAATCCTCGAGCGGATTGGGTGCGTCTGAGAGATGACGTATGATCCGGGTGGATCAGATGGAAGAAAATCCAATCCTCGAGCGGATTGGTGCGTCTGAGAGATGACGTATGATCCGGGTGGATCAGATGGAAAAATCCAATCCTCGAGCGGATTGGTGCGTCTGAGAGATGACGTATGATCCGGGTGGATCAGATGGAAGAAATCCAATCCTCGAGCGGATTGGTGCGTCTGAGAGATGACGTATGATCCGGGTGGATCAGATGGAAGAAAATCCAATCCTCGAGCGGATTGGTGCGTCTGAGAGATGACGTATGATCCGGGTGGGATCAGACTGGAAGAAAATCAATCCTCGAGGCGGATTGGTTGCTGTCTGAGAGATGACGTATGATCCGGGTGGATCAGATGGAAGAAAAATCCAATCCTCGCAGCGGGTCGATTGGTGCGTCTGAGAGATGACGTAATGATCCGGGTGGATCAAGATGGAAGAAAATCCAATTCCTCGAGGCGGATTGGGTGCGTCCTGAGAGATGACGTAATCGATCCGGGGTGATCAGATGTAAGGAAAATCCAATCCTCGAGCGGATTGGCTGCGTCCTGAGAGATAGTATGATCCCGGGTGGATCAGATGTACGAATCCAATCCTCGAGCGGATGGGTGCGTCTGAGAGATGACGTATGATCCGGGTGGATCAGATGTAAGGAAATCCAAATCCTCGAGCGGATTGGTGCGTCTAAAGATGACGTATGATCCGGGTGGATCAGATGGAAGAAAATCCAATCCTCGAGGGATTGGTGCGTCTGAGAGATGACGTATGATCGGGTGGATCAGATGTAAGAAAATCCAATCCTCGAGCGGATTGGTGCGTCTGAGAGATGAACGTATGATCCGGGTGGATCAGATGTAAGAAAATCCAATCCTCGAGCGGATTGGTGCGTCTGAGAGATGACGTATGATCCGGGTGGATCAGATGTAAGAAATCCAATCTCGAGCGGATTGGTGCGTCTGAGAGATGACGTATGATCCAGATGTGATCAGATGGAAGAAAATCCAATCCCGAGCGGATTGGTTGCGTCTGAGAATGACGTATGATCCGGGTGGATCAGATGGTAAGAAAATCCAATCCTCGAGCGGATTGGTGCGTCTGAGAGATGACGTATGATCCGGGTGGATCAGATGGAAGAAAATCCAATCCTCGAGCGGATTGGTGCGTCTGAGAGATGACGTATGATCCGGGTGGATCAGATGGTAAGAAATCCAATCCTCGAGCGGATTGGTGCGTCTGAGAGATGACGTATGATCCGGGTGGATCAGATGGAAGAAAATCCAATCCTCGAGCGGATTGGGTGCGTCTGAGAGATGACGGTATTGATCCGGGTGGATCCAGATGGAAGAAATCCAATCCTCGAGCGGATTGGTGCGTCTGAGAGATGACGTATGATCCGGGTGGATCAGATGGAAGGAAAATCCAATCCTCGAGCGGATTGGTGCGTCTGAGAGATGACGTATGATCCGGGTGGATCAGATGGAAGAAAATCCAATCCTCGAGCGGATTGGTGCGTCTGAGAGATGACGTATGATCCGGGTGGATCAGATGAAGAAAATCCAATCCTCGAGCGGATTGGTGGCGTCTGAGAGATGACGTATTGATCCGGGTGGATCAGATGTAAGAAATCCAATCCTCGAGCGGATTGGTGCGTCTGAGAGATGACGTATGATCCGGGTGGATCAGATGGAAGAAAATCCAATCCTCGAGCGGATTGGTGCGTCTGAGAGATGACGTATGATCCGGGTGGATCAGATGGAAGAAAAATCCAATCCTCGAGCGGATTGGTGCGTCTGAGAGATGACGTATGATCCGGGTGGATCAGATGTAAGAAAATCCAATCCTCGAGCGGATTGGTGCGTCTGAGAGATGACGTATGATCCGGGTGGATCAGATGGAAGAAAATCCAATCCTCGAGCGGATTGGTGCGTCTGAGAGATGACGTATGATCCGGGTGGATCAGATGAAGAAATCCAATCCTCGAGCGGATTGGTGCGTCTGAGAGATGACGTATGATCCGGGTGGATCAGATGAAGAAAATCCAATCCTCGAGCGGATTGGTGCGTCTGAGAGATGACGTATGATCCGGGTGGATCAGATGTAAGAAAATCCAATCCTCGAGCGGATTGGTGCGTCTGAGAGATGACGTATGATCCGGGTGGATCAGATGGAAGAAATCCAATCCTCGAGCGGATTGGTGCGTCTGAGAGATGACGTATGATCCGGGTGGATCAGATGGAAGAAAATCCAATCCTCGAGCGGATTGGTGCGTCTGAGAGATGACGTATGATCCGGGTGGATCAGATGTAAGAAAATCCAATCCTCGAGCGGATTGGTGCGTCTGAGAGATGACGTATGATCCGGGTGGATCAGATGGAAGAAAATCCAATCCTCGAGCGGATTGGTGCGTCTGAGAGATGACGTATGATCCGGGTGGATCAAATGGAAGAAAATCCAATCCTCGAGCGGATTGGTGCGTCTGAGAGATGACGTATGATCCGGGTGGATCAGATGAAGAAAATCCAATCCTCGAGCGGATTGGTGCGTCTGAGAGATGACGTATGATCCGGGTGGATCAGATGTAAGGAAATCCAATCCTCGAGCGGATTGGTGCGTCTGAGAGATGACGTATGATCCGGGTGGATCAGATGGAAGAAATCCAATCCTCGAGCGGATTGGTGCGTCTGAGAGATGACGTATGATCCGGGTGGATCAGATGGAAGAAAAATCCAATCCTCGAGCGGATTGGTGCGTCTGAGAGATGACGTATGATCCGGGTGGATCAGATGGAAGAAAATCCAATCCTCGAGCGGATTGGTGCGTCTGAGAGATGACGTATGATCCGGGTGGATCAGATGTAAGGAAATCCAATCCTCGAGCGGATTGGTGCGTCTGAGAGATGACGTATGATCCGGGTGGATCAGATGGAAGAAAATCCAATCCTCGAGCGGATTGGTGCGTCTGAGAGATGACGTATGATCGGGTGGATCAGATGTAAGAAAATCCAATCCTCGAGCGGATTGGTGCGTCTGAGAGATGACGTATGATCCGGGTGGATCGAGCGATTGGTGCGTCTGAGAGATGACGTATGATCCCGGTGATCAGATGGAAGAAAATCCAATCTCAGCGGATTGGTGCGTCTGAGAGATGACGTATGATCCGGGTGGATCAGATGTAAGAAAATCCAATCCTCGAGCGGATTGGTGCGTCTGAGAGATGGACGTATGATCCGGGTGATCAGATGTAAGGAAATCCAATCTCGAGCGGATTGGTGCGTCTGAGAGATGACGTATGATCCGGGTGGATCAGATGAAGAAAATCCAATTCTCGAGCGGATTGGTGCGTCTGAGAGATGACGTATGATCCGGGGTGGATCAGATGGAAGAAATCCAATTCTCGAGCGGATTGGTGCGTCTGAGAGATGACGTATGATTCCGGGTGGATCAGATGTAAGAAATCCAATCCTCGAGCGGATTGGTGCGTCTGAGAGATGACGTATGATCCGGGTGGATCAGATGGTAAGGAAATCCAATCCTTCGAGCGGATTGGTGCGTCTAAGAGATGACGTATGATCCGGGTGGATCAGATGGAAGAAAATCCAATCCTCGAGCGGATTGGTGCGTCTGAGAGATGACGTATGATCCGGGTGGATCAGATGGAAGAAAATCCAATCCTCGAGCGGATTGGTGCGTCTGAGAGATGACGTATGATCCGGGTGGATCAGATGGAAGAAAATCCAATCCTCGAGCGGATTGGTGCGTCTGAGAGATGAGTATGATCCGGGTGGATCAGATGGAAGAAATCCAATCCTCGAGCGGATTGGTGCGTCTGAGAGATGACGTATGATCCGGGTGGATCAGATGTAAGAAAATCCAATCCTCGAGCGGATTGGTGCGTCTGAGAGATGACGTATGATCCGGGTGGATCAGATGTAGAAAATCCAATCCTCGAGCGGATTGGTGCGTCTGAGAGATGACGTTGTCGGGGATCAGATGTAGGAATCCATCCGGCGGATTGGTGCCTGAGATGACGTATGATCCGGGGGATCAGATGTAAGGAAATCCAATCCTCGAGCGGATTGGTGCGTCTGAGAGATGACGTATGATCCGGGTGGATCAGATGGAAGGAAATCCAATCCTCGAGCGGATTGGTGCGTCTGAGAGATGACGTATGATCCGGAGTGGATCAGATGGAAGAAAATCCAATCCTCGAGCGGATTGGTGCGTCTGAGAGATGACGTATTGATCCGGGTGGATCAGATGGAAGAAAATCCCAATCCTCGAGCGGATTGGTGCGTCTGAGAGATTGACGTATGATTCCGGGGTGGATCAGATGGTAAGAAAATCCAATTCCTCGAGCGGATTGGTGCGTCTGAGAGATGACGTATGATCCGGGTGGATCAGATGTAAGGAAATCCAATCCTCGAGCGGATTGGTGCGTCTGAGAGATGACGTATGATCCGGGTGGATCAGATGGAAGAAAATCCAATCCTCGAGCGGATTGGTGCGTCTGAGAGATGACGTATGATCCGGGTGAATCAGATGGAAGAAATCCAATCCTCGAGCGGATTTGGATGCGTCTGAGAGATGACGTATGATCCGGGTGGATCAGATGTAAGAAAAATCCAATCCTCGAGGGATTGGTGCGTCTGAGAGATGACGTATGATCCGGGTGGATCAGATGGAAGAAATCCAATCCTCGAGCGGATTGGTGCGTCTGAGAGATGACGTATGATCCGGGTGGATCAGATGGAAGAAAATCCAATCCTCGAGCGGATTGGTGCGTCTGAGAGATGACGTATGATCCGGGTGGATCAGATGGAAGAAAATCCCAATCCTCGAGCGGATTGGTGCGTCTGAGAGATGACGTATGATCGGGTGGATCAGATGTAAGAAAATCCAATCCTCGAGCGGATTGGTGCGTCTGAGAGATGACGTATGATCCGGGTGGATCAGATGGAAGAAAATCCAATCCTCGAGCGGATTGGTGCGTCTGAGAGATGACGTATGATCCGGGTGGATCAGATGTAAGAAAATCCAATCCTCGAGCGGATTGGTGCGTCTGAGAGATGACGTATGATCCGGGTGGATCAGATGTAAGAAAATCCAATCTCGAGCGGATTGGTGCGTCTGAGAGATGACGTATGATCCGGGTGGATCAGATGTAAGAAAATCCAATCCTCGAGCGGATTGGTGCGTCTGAGAGATGACGTATGATCCGGGTGGATCAGATGTAAGGAAATCCAATCCTCGAGCGGATTGGTGCGTCTAAGAGATACGTATGATCCGGGTGGATCAGATGGAAGAAAATCCAATCCTCGAGGCGGATTGGTGCGTCTGAAGAGATGACGTATGATCCGGGTGGATCAGATGGAAGAAAAATCCAATCCTCGAGCGGATTGGTGCGTCTGAGAGATGACGTATGATCCGGGTGGATCAGATGGAAGAAAATCAATCCTCGAGCGGATTGGTGCGTCTGAGAGATGGACGTATGATCCGGGTGGATCAGATGGAAGAAATCCAATCCTCGAGCGGATTGGTGCGTCTGAGAGATGACGTATGATCCGGGTGGATCAGATGTAAGAAAATCCAATCCTCGAGCGGATTGGTGCGTCTGAGAGATGACGTATGATCCGGGTGGATCAGATGTAAGAAAAATCCAATCCTCGAGCGGATTGGTGCGTCTGAGAGATGACGTATGATCCGGGTGGATCAGATGTAAGGAAAATCCAATCCTCGAGCGGATTTGGTGCGTCTGAGAGATGACGTATGATCCGGGTGGATCAGATGTAAGAAAATCCAATTCCTCGAGCGGATTGGTGCGTTGAGAGATGACGTATGATCCGGTGGATCAGATGTAGAAATCCAATCCTCGAGCGGATTGGTGCGTCTGAGAGATGACGTATGATCCGGGTGGATCAGATGGAAGAAAATCCAATCCTCGAGCGGATTGGTGCGTCTGAGAGATTGACGTATGATCCGGGTGGATCAGATGGAAGAAAATCCAATCCTCGAGCGGATTTGGTGCGTCTGAGAGATGACGTATGATCCGGGTGGGATCAGATGGAAGAAAATTCCAATCCTCGAGCGGATTGGTGCGTCTGAGAGATGACGTATGATCCGGGTGGATCAGATGTAAGAAAATCCAATTCCTACGAGCGGATTGGTGCGTCTGAGAGATGACGTATGATCCGGGTGGATCAGATGGAAAGAAATCCAATCCTCGAGCGGGATTGGGTGCGTCTGAGAGATGACGTATGATCCGGGTGGATCAGATGAAAGAAAATCCAATCCTCGAGCGGGATTGGTGCGTCTGAGAGATGACGTATGATCCGGGTGGATCAGATGTAAGAAAATCCAATCCTCGAGCGGATTGGGTGCGTCTGAGAGATGACGTATGATTCCGGGTGGGATCAGATGTAAGAAATCCAATCCTCGAGCGGATTGCGTGCGTCATGCAGAGATTGACGTATGACTCCGGGGGATTCAAGGATGTAAGGAATCCAATCCTCGAGCGGATTGGGGGCGTCTGAGAGATGGACGTATGATCCGGGTGGAATCAGATGTAAGAAAAATCCAATCCTCGAGCGGCCTTGGTGCAACGTCTGAGAGATGACGTATGATCCAGGGTGTGATCAGATGTAAGGAAATTCCAATCCTCCTAGAGCGGATTGGTGCGTCTGAGAGATGACGTATGATCCGGGTGGATCAGATGGAAGAAATCCAATCCTCGAGCGGATTGGTGCGTCTGAGAGATGACGTATGATCCGGGCGGAATCAGAATTGGAAGAAAATCCAATCCTCGAGCGGAATTGGTGCGTCTTGAGAGATGAACGTATGATCCGGGGGTGGATCAAGATGTGAAAGGAGGAAAATCCAATCCTCGAGGGATTGGGTGCGTCTGAGAGAGACGTATGATCCGGGTGGATCAGATGGAAGAAAATCCAATCCTCGAGCGGATTGGTGCGTCTGAGAGATGACGTATGATCCGGTGTGGATCAGATGTAAGGAATCCAATCCTCGAGCGGATGGTGCGCTGAGAGATGGACGTATGATCCGGGTGGATCAGATGGAAGAAAATCCAATCTCAGCGATTGGTGCGTCTGAGAGATGACGTATGATCCCGGGGTGGATCAGGAAGAAATCCATCCGAGCGGATTGGTGGTCTGAGAGATGACGTATGATCGGGTGGATCAGATGTAAGAAAATCCAATCCTCGAGCGGATTGGTGCGTCTGAGAGATGACGTATGATCCGGGTGGATCAGATGAAGAAAATCCAATCCTCGAGCGGATGTGCGCTGAGAGAGATATCCGGTGGATCAGATGAAGAAATCCAATCCTCGAGCGGATTGGTGCGTGCGATGATCGGGATCAGATGGAAGATCCATCCCGAGCGGATTGGTGGCTGAGAGATACGATGATCCGGTGGATCAGATGAAGAAAATCCAATCCTCGAGCGGATTGGTGCGTCTGAGAGATGACGTATGATCCGGGTGGATCAGATGTAAGAAAATCCAATCCTCGAGCGGATTGGTGCGTCTGAGAGATGACGTATGATCCGGGTGGATCAGATGAAGAAAATCCAATCCTCGAGCGGATTGGTGCGTCTGAGAGATGACGTAGACCGGGTGGATCAGATGAAGAAAATCCAATCCTCGAGCGGATTGGTGCGTCTGAGAGATGACGTATGATCCGGGTGGATCAGATGAAGAAAATCCAATCCTCGAGCGGATTGGTGCGTCTGAGAGATGACGTATGATCCGGGTGGATCAGATGTAAGAAAATCCAATCCTCGAGCGGATTGGTGCGTCTGAGAGATGACGTATGATCCGGGTGGATCAGATGAAGAAAATCCAATCCTCGAGCGGATTGGTGCGTCTGAGAGATGACGTATGATCCGGGTGGATCAGATGAAGAAAATCCAATCTCGAGCGGATTGGTGCGTCTGAGAGATGACGTATGATCGGTGGATCAGATGTAAGAAAATCCAATCTCGAGCGGATTGGTGGTCTGAGGTGACGTATGACCGGGGGATCAGATGAAGAAAATCAATCTCGAGCGGATTGGTGCGTCTGAGAGATGACGTATGATCCGGGTGGATCAGATGAAGAAATCCAATCCCGAGCGGATGGGGTCTGAGAGATGGGACGTATGATCCGGGTGGATCAGATGGAAAGAAATCTAATCCTCGAGCGGATTGGTGCGTCTGAGAGATGACGTATGATCCGGGTGGATCAGATGGAAGAAAATCATATCCTCGAGCGGATTGGCTGCGTCTGAGAGATGGACGTATGATCCGGGGTGATCAGATGGAAGAAATCCAATCCTCGAGCGGATTGGTGCGTCTGAGAGATGACGTATGATCGGGTGGATCAGATGGAAGAAAATCCAATCCTCGAGCGGATTGGTGCGTCTGAGAGATGACGTATGATCCGGGTGGATCAGGATGGAAGAAAATCCAATCCTCGAGCGGATTGCTCGGATAAAACGTATCATTCAGTGAATGGAATAAACAATTAATGTACAATATAATCGTATTGATACAATACAGCGTATTGTAATTGATGTTGAAGCAACATTATTCTTGTTTGGATATACAATTCAAAAACAATATAATATATTTGTAACAGAACACTGTATTGTTGTCAATTGGTTTTATACCTTACAATTTTGGTCAAATTCCTATTTTCGCGTAAAACAACTCTTGTTTTTTTCTATGTAGCTTTGCTGAAAGAAGTAAACGAAACAAGTTCAGAAAGCAAGAAATGTTGGGTGAAAAATATAAAAAACGTAAAAATAAGTAGGTTTTTTAGAAAATCACTTGACATAAGCTGTAACGACGAATGCAACCATGATAAATATCTTTACTTCTATAAAGTTAAAATTATTTTGCCTACTTTTGGCACGAATATCCGTAAGTTGGGGGACCATCCATACATTATACAAATTCTATACTTTTTACCACTAATTGAAATACAGTTCGTTGAATTGTTTTTGTATTGTACAACAATACACGAATTGCTAATCAAGACAATACATGAACAATATATCGTATTGAATTTTCAAAATGTATGTATGAGAAAATATCTAGATTTGTATTGTTACGATACTTAACCACCCATACATTATATTGCAAAATCTCATATACCATACAGTGAACTGTTCAAAACAATATATTGTACTGTAATTGTCATTTCACAATTACTGTATTGTATTTCTAATATATTGAATGGTACTGTTATATATTGAATGGTATTGTTCCAATACGTTACGTTGGTTTTGTATTGTATTTTTATCCGGTGGTGTGTCTGAGAGATGACGTATGATCCGGGTGGATCAGGTGGAAGAAGGATAAATGCGTCATAGAGAAGAAGATCCTAATAAAAAACTTAGTTGAAGCACACTAATTTTAATTTAGTGATAATGATTTTAATTGCTATGATGATAATTAATAGTAAGCAAAAGATAACTGTTGTATTGTATTGCGTTTGTTATATATTTTGTTGAAGAGCAGAATAAATTTTTCAAAATCAAATTCATTAGTTCTGAGATATTGGACATTTAATTTTTTTTCTACTTTGATATATTTCAGACATATGCGGTACCTATCACATAAATTAATTCAAATGTTTTTTTTTATATTTAATATGATTGGCGTTTATTTTGTTTCAGGTTGTTTCTTTTATACTAGATATTAATAATTTTTATTTACAGGTGTAATAGATGCTACATCAAGCTAGTAGGTATGTGAGATATGTTTGCCAGATGGTTTATTACGCTAGGATAAATTTTGCGCATTCTATCATGTGAAACTTATTGATTAAATCAGAGTAGGGGAGGAGAAGGATGTAAGAAGAAATATTGAATTTAAATAAATAAAATAAAATGTTGAAAAACGTGAATGAAAATTTATGACAGTGTTTATAGGATTTACGAAACGAACAAAGAGTAGGATTCTGCAGATAATGATGATGCTGCGTGACGACACGGATTGAGCTTCCTCAAATTCGGGTGGCTAGAAAAAGGCAGAACAAGAGAGACAACCGATGGACGTGAATGGAGCGAAAAGAAACAGAAGAAACGTTGGTGGACACGGATTGAGCTTCGTTAAACTTGTGTGGCTAGAAAAAGGCAGAGCAAGAGAGACAACAGATAGATCTGAATGAGGATAAAAGAAACAGAGATTGATTGAATATGTTTGACGGCAGTTTAGAAAAGGATTCAGTTGAGGAAATACGCGTTGTTGTTAATCGGAGTGGCAGTGTGTGAAAAAAATGAATAAACAAAATATGATTCGTTTTCCGAAGTGTTTCGTTTATATTCTTTTGTCGAATCCTACAGTAGATACTGTCTGAAAGGGGGGGGGGGCTAGTGGTGTTGTTAAAGTATCCAGAAATACACTACTCTGCCTCGTAAATTGTTTGATACGACTGGCTAGACGTAGCTGTATTGTTCTAGCAATGCTGTCTGGTTCTGCAAACTTGGCGAGTGATGTTGTGTTACGAACCAGTGTGGAATTCATGGAGAATAAGAAAGTGATTGTTTCCCATATCTGTGCATTTGGATTGGGTCTACTTCTGTTGCACGCAGTGGACGTCTTTCTACACAGTGGGCTCAACTGGTTGATCGTCATAAAATAGGTAGATTTTCACACATAGTTCACGTTGGCGTGAACAGAACCATTTATCGGAAAAGCATTACCCGGAAGGAACATTTACCGAAAACGATTTCTAATTACATATACAACACAGGAATACACCTTCCTTTGTTTGTAATAAAATAATTTATTTCATTGATAAAAATCTATAATGCTAACTATATTTATTAGTTTTGTAATATTAAAGCTAGTGCTAGAAGATGATCCGTCATCGAAACATCACGACTTGACCGAATAGCTTGTTTTAGTTGCTCTTCTTTTTGCTGTAGTTTCTTTATCCTTTGTTGTTGATTTGCATTTGCAGCACACAAAACCAGTGCAACTGCGATCCAAGGGACCATCGAGTTAGCCATGAAAACCAACTTTTACTATGGTTCTCTAACTCGATATCGAGATACGGAATATCGAGTAAGGGAGAGTTAACTGTAGTTCTATTCATTCAATCGGCAGATCAAATAACTCAACTTCCAGTACTATGCCACTTACCCAAATTTGAGGTAACGCACTAAGGTTCAGTTTTTGGGTTGTTTTGCGCTTTGCCCAAGTAACAATTTCAATGCACTTTGATCTTAGATGTTATTTATTGAGGTTTTGTTGGAGATGCATTTAACCCTAACAGATTTAGTAAAACATTGAAAAGAGCTAAACGATCTTTTCAATAAAAACAACTTCAAATTTCTTTGTAGATACCTAGAAGTGCTTCTGTTATGTTACTCGGGGTCAGTTAGACCCGTTTGAACCTCTGGATGCCGGCGAGCTAGAGCAGGGGTCTTAAATATTCCAGGGTCGGCTTAAATGGCTTTCAAGGGTTTTCTGTCTTTCAAGTGAAAAAACTATAAAACCACTATTTAACATTTTTACTATTTATTGTGTAACCTACAGCTGTGTGGGTGTATAAGGAGGGGGCAGGGACGGCCGGCTACGAACTGAGGAATGGGTCTGCTGGTGAAGGTTTACCACGTGGGTTGGCTTCGCTTATTAAGGGGCAGTCCATAAATTACGTAAGGGTTTATGGGGGGAGGAGGGGTCTGAGATTTCTTTCGCGCCGTACAATTTATTTTTAATTTTAATTAACGGGACGCTTCGTTCTTGGTACTCGAAGAGATAGACCTTTGAAGCGGAGGTTCGAACACTACGCTAACTCGCCGTCGTCTAGAGGTTGAAACGGGTCTATCTGACCCCGAGTAAGAATTGGCGCCCAAATGAAAAAAAAAAAAAAGATTTCAAGAGTTCATTAGTTTCCTTAGAGTGTACATAATAGAATACGGCAAACAAAAGGATTGAGTCGTGTAGCGGTGATACGGTTGCAGTTAATTGAGCAACCTTTCTAAGATTCATTGGATCATTTTACTAGTGCGCGAACATTTACGAAAGTTAACATTTTTGCGGGCATTCATCATATTACGGTAGTATTGCTGCGTGACATAGATTGAAATACTTACTGTTTATTGGGTCTTGATTCGACTAACAGTTCGAAGCAGAATTCTGTTTCAGATCTCGAAGAGTGATTTGATTCGACTTTTGAACATTTCTCGTCAAGGATCATCATTCGGATCTCGATAATAGAACTGGGATTATCAAATTTATATTGAATACTTTTTGTCAGGAACCTTCAACCGGATTCAGATTTCCAATTTTTTTCTTTTACAATAATTTTAGGCAAGAATTATCTGTCAGATTCTGAATATACATTTAGTATTTTGAAATTGCTTGTTTTTCTGATTTGCGGAAAATAAAGGGATATACAACCGTTATACAAAAAGATGGATGTGTCTCATCTCTCAATTGATGAACATTTTGACGACTAGACGAACATGAGAGTATTAAGCTAAAAGATCAAATGAGGAAAGAAAGGGACAAAAACAGGCTTGTTACAGCTCCTAGCTGGAGATCAGTGATTGAAGAGTTAGAAATAATACGTTCGAAGCTACTTGTTACTGGTGAATTGCTTGACAATCCGAATGCCGATTCTCACTATCGTGTGCGATTCTTTATGCTTTTCAAATCCCCCCAAGCGAACGAGTATTTGGAGCTTGGAGGATATTGCCGATCTGGGAAGGCAAGCAGGCAAAATGATTCGCCACCTTTTTTCAGAAATAGCATCGGTTGATGAGGTCACAACAGAAGCACCGTCATTAGAAGCAGAGATTACCCAAGTTTTGGAAGAAGTAAGGAGTGAGATTGAAATCCTCAATGACACAGTTTCAGACAAAGAGTTAGAAGAAGCGGTCGCATTAGATGAGGTAAGTGGAGGAGTGAGAAAAAAGACCTTGAGTTCAAAGAAGCAAGAGTTAGAAGCTTCAATGGGAATATAGGAAGAGATCCTCAAGGTACTCATGGGTTACGAAGAAGAAAAACTAGAAAACGATAAGGATATTATCAATCATCTGAAATTTTTTGTGTTGCAAACTACGGAACAGCAAAGACTAATGAAGGAGAGGGTGTTGGCTAGGGAAGAGCAAAGGATGAAGGAGGCAGAAGAAAATAAGGAAAGGAAAAAGCGATTAGAGAAATTATTCATCAGTCTGAACGAACGCATAAAAAATAGTCATGAAAGCTCCACGGAAGGTTTGGAAAGCAAATCAAAAGGCAAGTTAGAACTAGGTAAAAAGTTGGTTCAATCGAGTGCAGAGAATGATTCAGGACAATCTGAAATTGAGAAGTACGTATCACAACCACGGAAGAAAACAAGTCGGAGAGTACCGAGGAAATGGCTTTGAGGGCTAGATTCAAAAAGGAAAAACGAGGAAAGAAAAGAAAAGAGAGAGGAGAAAAGAGAGAATTCCCGAAGTTTGTCTAAGGCCAACCGAAACAAAACACCGAAAGGTGAGCTTTTCAACAAATTACACGTCCACTAGTAGCTCACCTAGCTTCAGTAGCTCAAAAACATACAGTGATTCGAGCTCTGAAAGTTTCCTTTTTTTGGTATAGGTATAGACAAAGAAAACATAAGAAGGATAGGAAAGCTAGGTGAAGCATTAGGAGAGTTCCAATTTCTGAATGGAAATTAAAATATGACGGCAAGGATCAGGGGCGTCGGTTGGCTAAGTTAGAAGGCATTTCCGATATAGAACTTTTTCGTGGTGTGATCCACTTATTCAGTGGGCAGGCCATGGCCTCCTTGCAAGGACTGGTTTATGGAAGGGTTTAAGAATTGGGGCTTCCGTAGCTGGTCAGGGCTAATAAGGGAGCTTGAACGCGAATTTTTACCACCAGATCGAAATTCAGGCTACCAACCACCGAGAAGCTCGAGGAGAAAAATTCGTTGACAATCTACACGATTTACAAAAGCTTTTTCAATCGATGACCCAACCGGTTTCAGATCAACTCAAGTTTTAAACTGTTTGGCGAAACATGAAATATGACTATAAAAACGCATTAACAGGGTCGGATATCAAGACTATAGCTAGTCTAAACAAAACAAGGTCGTATAATCGATGAAATGTTTAAAAAGTCCAATGAAATTTGCCTAAAAGTTTATCAGGTTAACTAAATATCAACTACAAACAGTTCGAAATCAATGCTAAATTCAGGGAATGGGAACAATTCACGAACTTCTCTCTGCAAACCCAAGAAAAACATGGAGTGTGAGAAAATCAAACAGATAGAGGAGCCAAATGAGGGATTGAAGGGCAGAGCTATGTGGATCCTACTGAGGGGTCATCCAAGGGAACTTAAAAAACTCAATCCGAACGTTATATATGCCCAGCAATAGGCACTTGCTAAAATTGCAGGAAAAATGAGCACCGAAATGGTGACTACTTGGAATAGCGGAAAAAGTTTTGTAGATTATGTGGCTTTTGGGATGTTGTTACCTTTAAATGTCCATTATGCAAAAAAAAATGAGCCGAACTCAGCTTGAGGAGGCAAGCTGACGTGTTGTCTACAAATCCTTCAACAATCGAGCAAGTTTACACCGACTTATTAACGAACGGGTTTGAGCCAATTTAGAAAGAGCATTATTTCTCAGATGTGGAATTCAATGAGCTTTTTGTGCTAATCGCCGGAGATAACCGACCATTCGCAAAAATATGGGTTCAGGGGAAAGAGATATGTGGACTACTCGATAGTGGGGCTCACAGGCCAGTTCTCGGAGTTGGTTGTAGAAAACTGGTAATAGATTTAAAAATTTAAGAATTTTTTTCACCGCTTCAGGGCCACCGGTGAAAGTTGAAGGATATCTTCCAGTGACCTTCAATAATGAAAATGAAAGAATTCCCGCTTTGATTGCCCCAAATCTCAAACGAAGATTTATTTTAGGGTTTGGGATTTTTTGGAAATCTTTTGGCCTTGAACCCACTATACATTGCGGCCAAAGTACTATCGTAGAGGAGTTGGAAAACGATTAACTTGGAGAGGATGAGATTGGAGGCGAAGAGCTAGAAGATGATATGGAAATTCACATGTCTGAGCAAAAAATTCAATTGGAAGAGGTCAAAAAGCCTAAAACAGCGATTGAGGGAGAAGTTCTCGAGGTAAATAATTTCATTTCTCATAAAATTGAGCTTAAGGAAGAGTTTAAACACTCTCCATCGGTGAGAATAAACCCCTTTCCAACTTCTCCCGAAATACAGTACAAAGTTAACACTGAACTAGATAAGATGCTCAGTCAGCAGGTCATTGAACCGAGCAAGAGCGAGTGGGCCTCGAGTACCGTTCCTGTCCTCAAGCCTACTGTTAAGACGCAAGATGGTTTAACAATTGGACTAGGAGGGATGATTATCCTCTCCCACACCAAGATCGTATATTCAGTAGGCTATTGTCGAGTAGATTCTTAACCACGATTGATTTAACTAAAGCATTCCTACAGATACCCCTTGACCCTAGCTCACGAAAATGTACGACGTTCTCAGTGTTGGGTAGAGGATTGTTCCAGTTCACCCAACTACCTTTTGGCTTAGTCAATAGTCCTGCTACACTTGCTCGAGTAATGGACGAGGTCTCAGGGTACGGCGAACTGGAACCGAGTGTGTTTGTCTACCTCGACGAAATCTTTGTTGTAAGTTGCACATTCAAAGCCCACCTCGAGACGTTAAAGGAAGTTGCCCGTCGCTTGCGATTGGCCAACCTGTCAATATATCTCGATAAATCGAAATTCTCCCTGCAAGAGTTACCTTACCTCGGGTATATTATTTCGGCTGAAGGCTTACGACCCAACCCAGACCGTGTCGAGGCTATATCATAAATTATTAGCATACGACATCACTACGAGCCCTGCGCCGTTTCTTAGGAATGTCGAATTATTATCGACGGTTTATTCCTCGCTTTAGTGAGATCTCTGTACCTACAACAAATCTTTTGAAAGAGAAACCAATAACTATTGTTTGGAACCCAGCTGTAGATAAGGCTTTTTTTCAACTTTAGGAAAAAATGATCGCAGCTCCGGTTCATGCGAATCCAAATTTCCTAATGCAATTTCAAATCCAAACAGATGTGAGCGACATTACCATCGCCGCACGCAGCAGCATGAGAGCGAAGAGAAAGTTGTGGCATATTTCTCGCAAAAGCTTTCGCCGGCACAACAAGCTTTTGCGGCTTCCGGAAAAGAAGGCTTAGCCGTTCAGACCGCCATTGACAAATTTAAGCCGTTAATCGAAGGAACAAGGTTTGTGGTAATAACTGATGCATCGTCCCTTACCCATATTATGAATGGGAAGTGGCGGACATCATCGAGGCTTAGCAATAGAGCATTGAACTGCAAGGATATGACTTTGAGATTCGACACAGAAAGGAGAGGGATAATGTGATCCCGGATGCTCTCTCACGTTCGATGGAGACGGCCTCTCTCGATGAGGGAGACGCATGGTACTCAACTTTGTATCATAAAGTGCTCTCTAAACCTGATGAGTGCCTCGACTATAAAGTAGGAGAGGAAAAGTTTTTTAGATTCGTTCCCAGCAAAACCGACGTTTTAGATTTTCGGTTCGAATGGAAACTTTGTGTTCCGGTGAAATCTCGCGAGAAGATTCTTCGAAAAGAACACGATGAACCGTTCCATATAGGATATGAGAAACTTTTCGATAAACTCCGGACGAGGTACTTTGGCTTGAAATGGCTACCTCAGTCCGAAAATATGTCGAACGGTGTCGAATTTGCAAAGAAGGCAAACCTACCACTACTTCACAGCATCCGATTATGGGAAACGCACGTTTAGCTACCAAACCCTTTCAGATTTTGGCGATTGATTTCATCAAATCTCTGCCTCGGTCAAAATCCAGTCATACACATTTATTAGCGATCTTGGATGTCTATTCTAAATGGACTATGCTTGGGCCGGTAAGAAAAATAGCTACGGATCTGATTATCACAAGAAAGCTAAGCTTCTACAACTTATAAATATATTATAGGCCATTTAAACGTTTTCGAGAATTTCGGCCACTATATTGGTCCTGCTACCCCTATGTGCATCGCCCGAGGCCCCGGCAGCCGGTTGGATGCTTTTTTATGGAATTTTATTATTTCAATCTACAATTCCGAAAGAGCCTCTCAGATAAATTGAGAAGTGGGAAGGAGTGGAAAAATGAACGATAATTGAAAGTCTCGGACTAGAGCGCAGACGGTGGTGGGGAGTTTTTTTCTGTTCGAAAACGAGACGTAGCCAAACAAGGCCCCCAATTAACGAACCGAAGAGGTTGGTTTCCATTTTTTCAGCCTTTAATCATAATTTACAGCCTGCGGAGGTTAAAAAGCCAAATTAGGAGAAAAACAAGAACGAAAAGCTGTGCAATGCCCGCTTCGCTGATAATGAATGACGATGGGAACGAGCGGTGGCGTTGCAGCTGACTCAGAGCTCTTGAATGCCATATTTGGCGACGGCGGCCATTTTTTGCCATTAAGTGCTCAGCCGCCATATTGTATTTGGCGGTGTGCGCTTATTTTATTGGATGATTGCAAACAACGTTCTTCGCCGCACATGGACGAACGTCAAAGAAAATCAAATCAAAACAAGAATATGGCCCTCGGAGTGAAATCCAAACAGAATTTGTGATTTTGATGTCCTCGCCAAGTGGTGTTATCAGAATCCATATATGTGGCATCATCATGTGACTAAGCAGAAACTCCAATTCCTCGTCGTACAAACATACAAATATTCTTCTTCTTGGCATTACGCCATTTCAAAGCAGATTCTGCTTATCAATTCTTAAGCATTTATACAATTTTTAACTGATAATAAAACGCTTTCGCCCGGGAAATCCTTGACAATACTGGGAGTCGAACCCAGACACCTTCAGCATGACTTTGCTACATAGTCGTGGATGTTACCGCAAGGCTACGGAAGACACCGAAAGCTACAAGAAATGCTTGCCGCGTTACTGATAGTGGCATTGCCCGAGAAATTGCCGTTGTTTGTTTCTAGATTAGGAGTATGTGCGTCTGAATTCACATTCGACACGTTCTGTCGCAAGTGCAGACGTCCCATAAATTATCGGAGTACACAGCGAATTGTCAATCTGATCAAAGCAAGGGATTAGTTCTGGTGTGTCGTATTTTATACTTTATTTGAATGATAAATTTAACATTCAGAATATTTGCGCGCAAGTTTTTTTTTTGTTCAGCTAGACGGGATTGGTAGTCTAATGGTTACCGCTTTTGCTTCATAAGCAGAAAGGCATGGGTTCAATCCCAGGCACGTCCCTTCCCTCGTCATTTGTAGTTGTATCTTTCACTTGCTTCTGCTTTCCATTCTTACACTATTTGTTCATAGCAATCGCTAGAACCAGAGATTGACAAGAAACCGCTTCCTTTAGCTTTCATTTTTTCATCATTATAACACACGCCATTTCTTACGCCTGATACATAGGCAGTCTGCTAACCAAAAGCTATAGTGTAAAGGCCCAAACGCAATGATAGCGGAACGGCAACGGAAAGCGGAACCGGTTCGCCACCATGAACTACAACAAGCTTGTCGACTCAGTGTTAGTTCAATTTCATTCGTTGTCAGCTCAACCCAGATGGTGTGATTAATCCTGGCGAACCGGTACCGCATTCCGTTGCCGTTCCGCTATCATTGCGTTCGAGCCTTAACAGTGGCCAGAAAATATTCCGGTTTATTCTCTTGGAATTTTCTGATCCATTACATTAGAAAAAAAAATGGACTAAACGATATCGCCCTCTGTATGTAGAAATGTTATCCCTGAGTAACAATGCTGCCATAAAACATTGTATTGAAAAAATTAATGTGGTTTTGAATACGTTTTAAAATCTTCATTTAACTTTGTAATGGACTGGTTTAATTACCAGGTGTGCACAAATGAACACCTATATTTATCGTTCATAACAACACTTGCAACCCCATTTACAGTGATAAGCCGACATGCATATTCCTTCATAGAGAGCCTTGTTCTACCGATTCGACGACTAGGTTGTAAAGTATGTAAATGAATGACTGTATGATTAAAATATGAATACCGGGAACGAATGTTGGATTCCACAACCAAGTATGGCTGCGCAGAAACCTCCTCGAGGCGTAGAAGTTTGAAAAAAAAAACACATACAAGATGGCCTTACTAGCCGCAAACCACCTTCCTACGAGATCCCCTTACCCAATTATTTATGCTCTCTTTGCTTGATGCGTTTCGTTTACGACCGACATAAATTATTAGCGCAATTTTTATTCTCTCAAAAGTTTTAATTAAATTAATTCAACTAGGAGTGAAGTCATATAATTTTTGCTCCCGGCTCGTTAGACGGACATGCTTGCGAAAGACGTCATTCGTGCTCGGTTGGTTGCATAAATCTTTTTCCCGCTCCATCACCCCGCAAGTACCGTCAAACGGGGTAGCTTGCACCAGCAGGGAAACTAGCAACTCATCGACACCTCGGTCAACCAGTCAGTGACTTTCGATAGCGATCGATATCGATTCGTTTTGAATCGTTAGCGATCGCCATCATTGGACAAAGATCTGTAAAGAATTATGAAGACTGGTACAACTACCAAAGCATGAAAAATATAGAAAGACATTAATTTTAAATTACAATTGACTAACATTTCCCGGTAATTTGAGGACACATTTCAGCAATACATTTCAGCCAAATCGGCATACAAAAACCTAGCATTCGGAATATAAGTATGTTCGGAATTCGAGACAGAACAGTATTTTACACTATTGTTTATGTTTTAGTAACAATAAACTAGTTGGCCCGTCAAACGTTGTATTGCCAACCAGTAGGCCGTTTTATTATGCTGTGAAGATTCACATACAAATTCTCACTCAGTTTTTCATACTTTCCCAGTGAATTTTTTGAACAATTTGTGCACACAAACGAGCCTTGACAAACAAAACGGATAAAGAATCATTGACCCGTTCTTGAGCCATTTCGTGACATACAAACACCATTCCGTTTTTATTTATATAGATTTGTTAGTGCTACATGTCACTAAGCGAATATAAAAATAAAGTATATGTCTTGTGGCAGAGTCATTTCTATATCAAGCAAAACATGTGTATCACGGCGAGCTCTCAACCTCAGAAAAGCTTGCGATCATTTTAAAGCTGTGATGTCGCTGATTTTGATAACTAAGTTTGTTGTCATTTTGCTCAACCGTTGTTGAGCCGTGCCAAAATCAAACGGGCACTGTACCGTATTTTGCAAGTTACCCCATATTATGCACTGAGCCAAAATACTTAGGTTTCCCCTAAATCATTAACCTTCATCCAGCCAACATACTTTTCACATGCAAAAACACACAAAAATGTACATAACTTTTTTGTTTTTCGATGGATTTTGGTAAAATTTTCAGAACCTCCCGAAAAATTCTTCTAGTTTATGGTCCAGGAAGCTTCGGAAGCGGTTCCGCAGTTATTCCGGATTGTCTTGGGGTACCAAAATTGGTCTCATAATCCATTTAACGAATATCTCAAGACCAAGATGAGTTAGAAGATTAGTGTCTTCGGCAAAAAGGTTCAGCAGATCAAGGACTATCCGGCAGTAAAAAATCTAATTCAGAATTCATCCGCTCGATGGCGCTAGTGACAAATTTTCTTCAATATGTCTCAAAATCCTGATGAGCTGGAAGGTTGGTGTCTTCGGCAAAGTTGTTAAGCAGACCAAGAGCTATCCGGCAGTAACAAACCTAATTGGGAATGTCTCCGATAGGTGGCGCTAGTTACAAATGTTCTTCAATTTTCTTTATCTTGATGCTAGCTTGATGATCTAGACGGTTGGTGTCTTGCGCAGAGCTGTTCAGCAGACCAAGGGCTATCCGACTGTAACTAAACTAATTGGAAAAAAATTTCCGCTAGGTGGCGCTAGTAACAAATTTTTCTTCAATCTTCTATATCTCAAGATCCTGATGAGCTAGAAGGTTGGTGTCTTCAGCAAAGTTGTTAAGCAAGTCAAGGGCTATCTGGCAGTAATTGGAATTTCTTTGCTAGGTGGCGCTAGTGACAAATTTTCTTCGATCTTCTTAATCTCAAGATCTTCATGAGCTAGAAGGTTGGTGTCCCCGGCAAAGTTGTTAAGCAGAAAAGGCCACTTGGTGACCCAATAACTTAGATGGTTACAATTTTCGAATTCAAATCTCCACATATCACGCAGACCCTTTTCATAACCACCATCCACATGCGATTTATTTATTGTTGAAACTGTTTGCCTATCATACCCACATCGCTTACACAACAACTGTGTCGTTCGCATTCAACTTGCAACCATCTAAGTAATTGGATCACCAAGTGGCTCGGTAGCTTAGTTGCATACAATAGTCCTGGGTTCGAATCCAAGCCGAGCACGTGGATTTTTTTCATAATTTCACCCATAATTTATCCATATTTACCACGCGCAATGAGTTGATTAACCGTATTCTTTGTTTATCTGCTAGAATTATAACGAACCTATCTAATGTAAACAATAACATTGGGTTTTGACAAACACTTGATGTGTTTTATGGTTGAATCATTTTTGACGGCATGAACGTGAGCAAGTGATTTTGGATCCAATTATCATTTGTGAGTATTTCGAGGCAGATTTCAAATGATTTTCCTTTTGTGGCGAACCTCATGATTGAGATTTGAATGTCAGTGTACCAACACTGGTTGTTCAATAGATGGTTCAGATGGCCCTTGATTTGAGGTGCAAAACAGAAAAAAATATTCATTCGCTATATGGTGATAGTTCTCCAATATTCTGAATTTAGTGATCATCAATAACTAAAAAAATGGTGTTTTTACCTAACAGTTCAGAGCCCCAATATGTGTTTGATAGTGATAAAATTGATCCAAATTTTAGTGTCACTAGTGATATTTTCATAGAACTTATCTAATCAACAACATGATAAGCCAGAAGGTTAGTTTTTCGGCATATTATTTTGGATGGCTGAAATCTTCCTAATAGGGAGATCTAGTTGGTATGAGTTTTGTTCGTTTAGTGGATCCGCCTTATTTTTTTTGCGAAGAATTTTATCCCAAGTTTCTTGTACGCTAGAATGTCGGTCTTTTAGGCATTTTTGTTTTCGACAACAATAATCTTTCTTATAACAATCCAACCTAAATGTTAGAGACGACGGTTTAGATGCTCAAATTGCTGCTAAAGTATACAGTTAGAGCAATCTGAGTACGAGTGAATGCCGTAGTAATAACAAATAAGGTCACTGATAACAAAACTTGTTTGAAAATTTTTCTGAGTTATGAGTTATTAAAAACTTTCGTGAGTCAATGTTCCTTAACTCGATATCGACGAGATTTATTTACTGGTATTGTATGACAAGTTATTTCCATGAATAATCTAAATGCAAAGGGATTTCTGTAACGAAAGATTTATCAGCATTATATAATAGCAAAGATACCCTACCATCGCAGTCTAAAAATATATACTGTAGACAACAACTTTCCAGCGGATGAATTCTCAATCATATTTTTCACCGCAGACATATTGTGCCTGTTCGATTTTGGCAACATGCTAAAAATCTTCATGGTGCCCAAATCGAACCGTGTCAAAATAGAACGGTTGTTTAAATTAAAACTTGATAATGACCATAAATTAAATTTACCTATTTTGAACATGGTAAGTCTCAAAACGGCCCACAGACATATCGATGTTAACAGGATTGTTGACTGACCCATGATCCATTTTTTGTATATGCATTTCTGAGAGTGTAGCTTATCAGAGCGTCTGTTCTCCATGTTAGAGGCGGCTCAAAACAGCGTCTGTTCTCCATGTTAGGAGCGGCTGATCATCGTCCTAGTGCCAGCGTGGGACTCTAAACAGTGCTGTGCACGATGATCCTCCGGCGAGACAGGGGGTTGGTGCAGGCCGTACAAGCCAGCCGTAAACATCATCAGTACAGGAAGCATACAATATGCATTTCCGTGTTGCCACAATCGAACCGTGCCAAAATCGAAAAACTATACCGAACATACAAACTTTCTCAATATATATAAAATTGAAGGAATATTGTTACTAGCGCCACCTAGCATATGAATTGCCATACACTTTTTTACCGCCAGCCGTCTAGCTCTTCAAGATCTCAATGTATAGCAGATTAAAAATGTATTGCTAGCAACACCTAGTGGATGAATTCTCAACCTGATGTTTCCCGAGAAACACACATGTTATAATTGAGGCAGAATAACTCTTATATGACCAGATCTGGTCATATAAGAGTTATTCTGCCTCAATTATAACATTTGTGTTACTAGGGTTGATGCCAAATATCCCTTGCTCTGTTTACCGTTTACCTCTGTTTGTTCAAATTTACCGAAGACACCTTCCTTCTAGAAAGTTCGAGAAAATTGATTATTAGGCCCAACTAGGGGATGAGTTTTCAATTAGATTTGCAACTGCTCAACAATCATTGATGTGCTGTGCAACTTTTCCGAAAACACCAACCTTCTAGCTTATCAATATCTCGTGAAATAGATATTGAAGGAAATTTGTTACTGGCGCCGAATAATTTCCCAATCACTACCAGTTAGCCCTTGGTTTACTAAACAACATTGCCGAAGTCACAAACCTTCTAGCTTATCAGGATCTCTAGATACACCCGATTCTGTTTTTGCACGGATTTTTTTTGCCTTGCCAAAAAAGTTTCCATACATTTTTTTCGCCGAAACCTTATTTTTGCTTGAAACATCGAAAAATGTTGTTACTTTTTTGCACGGTTTTTGATATTTTAAACTGAAAACTTTTTTTTTTTAATTTTACGCATCCCCCGAGCAAAAAGAGAATCGGGTGTATAGAAGATCGAAAGAAATTTGTCACTAGCGTCACCTAACGGATAAATTACCAATAACTGACGGATGGCCCTTGGTCTACTAAATAACTTTGCCAAAGACATTAACCTTCTAGCTTATTGGGATCTTGAGATATAGAAGATTGACTTTATTTATTTGCTTAATTTGCAAATTTTATTTATTTGCTTAATTTGCCACGGAATTCAAAGTTTATGTGTTGAATAATACTTATCTACAAAGTTCATAATACTTTTGATACACAAAAGTTAGTTTTAGATGATTTAGAAAAGTATTGTATGTTACCATACAAATCAAACGAAGAGGCTGCAAGCTTGGTTGAAAATTAAATTCAATATATTAGGCGTCCATAAAAGTTTAGAAAATAATTATATATTTTGGTTGACGTTCAGATAATGGCTTTGGTTGATTGAAGTTGTAAAGTGTTGCAACTTACCCCGTTTGACGGTACCTACATAACTATTGGTCGTTCATCATCGCGCGCGCGAACAAACTGTTTGTCCAACAGCAGGGGAGGGGTCTTTCGGCGGTCTTTGGGCAAACTTTCACGCAAATGAATATTGCACCCATCATAAACAATCCTTTCTCCCGCAGCCATCGCTGGGAAAATGTAATCCTTTAATGAGCACTTTATGACTTTCGCTCCGTTGTCCTTTTCCATGACAAGCCATGTCCTTTCTCTTTATTTCGGGTTTTTGTTATCAACCAGCCACACTATTTTGAACTTGTATGATGATGGTTTTGTCGCAGCGGAGGACCGGCCAAACGGTCATAAATTGTTCAACCAAATTAGTCTGCAGTGTAGAGTCTCGAGTTCGGGTGCCTTGGTAAGGCATGATTTAGGATGTGCCTAATAAAGGGCAGAGGAAATGCAAACACAACCATATCACAGTGCCGGGCTTATTATTCGATGAAATACGATATCCCAATTCAGCAAACAATCCTAGCTGAGGAAAATGCGTACACATTACATGATTGGTTTATGCTTGGATCATAGAAAGGTGAATGTAGAAACATTGCTTCACTTGAACGATCGTGGAACTAATTTACCTGTCTGTGGATAGCTGTAGAATTTTGCGGCATTTGGGAAAAAAGGTCCCCCATAAACCGCCTTTTGAAAATATTGAACACGCCTTCTGTCTTTTGTTGTTTTAGGATTGAATACTATTGTCACTTGTTTATGACAATTTTATATTTTTTTGAGTTATAAAAAGGTCTGGGCCACCTTTTTCGTAAATATATGGGATATATTGTTTTATTATCCATTGACAATAAAAATTGTTTGAATTTATTTGTTGCGTTGAGAAACTGTAATGATCCCGAAAATATAACGAGTTGTTCCTTTCGATTATATTATCGGTAAACATCAATCTAACGCCGCTTTGATGGAAGTACATGAATAAATTCATGAAAACTTAGTTTTGTTTAAATCAGTACTGCTATTAAATTTTGAATCAATACCTTTCTTCTAATATTTTCGCATCGCCATGCTGCTTGACAATACATATAAGGTACAGCGGGGGAAATGTACCAGCGGGGTAAGTGGATCATTTGACCATGTTTAGTACAAATATTCAAGTATTTTGATTGTTTTCGCTCTATTGCTTCGTTTTAAATATTATGCATGGCGCGAAAAATTCTCGCGCCGGCTATCTTAAAAAACGCTTGTAGATCGTCGCAGACACTTCAAATCGTTTCGGTGTCTTCTGCGCAATTATGCCTTGGACAATCAGGAATAATCGCGCAGAAGACACCAAAACGATTTAAAGTGCTTGCGGCGATCTACACGCATTTTAAGAAGTTTTCAAGATCGCCGTCGCGATAAATAATTGCACAATGCACAGTAACTGCTGGGTACGTTTGAAACGCAAATTGCAAATGCGGGAACTCCAAAACGCGGTAAAAGATTTTTCACAAGGATGACGAAGTCATACATTTATTTTTTACTAGTAGTCCCAGCAAACTTCGTCTTGCCATCAAGTAGGCTGTACAAAAATGGCATGCAATTTCCCATACAAAATGGCACATTAGTTTTTTTCCCGTTTTTTTCAACTATTTCGAAGACTTCCCTAAGCTTTATCTACGCACGAACACGTCGGAACCCTGGAAGATTGCAACAGTGAAAGAATTGTGAAAATCCGTTGAACCGTTCTCAAGCCATTTCGTGACATACAAACACCATTCCATTTTTATTTATATATAGAAGGTAGAAGATAGAAGATCTAGCAACTTCTTGGCGATGATTTGGGCCTCTATGAATCGATGTTCCAATACACAATATAGATTCATGGAACCATACTAGAATCAAAATTTAATTATTACTATGATGGTCCCCTAAAACTGCTTTCCATAGCATGTACAATGTCTCGATATTTCTATGAGTCCATGGTACCTCCAGATATCGACTCATGAAGTTTTGACTGTACATATATATTGGATGTGGTAAACTTCCCCGCACTTTTTAATGCGATGAGGCAAGTGGATCAAGTTCCATTATCATCAGACTGGTTATGTGAAGGTCAATAAATTTCAATATCCTGCATTGTTGTTTTCCTTTAACTTTCTTTCTTTCTTAGCTTACAATTGACAAACAGGCCAGAGTTATTTGGATGAATCCATCTAAAAGCAAAACGTGTTCTGTGTAAGACAACACTACACAGTTCGAACGAAACGTGTAAATTTCTGAGACATATGATGCACATAATTGGAGCGTGGAATATCATGGATATTTACATGATAGGTCATGTAAACTCCAGTTATATGCCATGTAATCTAGCAGGATCCTGAGTGATTACATGACACATATAACACATTTTTACATGATTTCAAACTGAAATTTAGATGACGTCATGTTCACATCGCATAAACGAGGTTTACATGACGTGTAATCTTCATTATTTTTAACTGTGTATCCTCCTGATGTGGTAAAACTAAATTAAGCTTTTATTAACATTTTGTTAACAACATTTTACATTGAGTTTTCCGTAGCAGTTCAGAATTGGTGAGTAAGTTGCAGGTAAGTTGATTTCACCTGCTTTTGGGAGAAAAATAAAAACAGATTCAATTTAATTAACCTTATTTAACCTAAATGTATAATGCATTAATCGTGGCAATAGAAGATTATTCATTCTTTTATTAAACATTTCCAATGTTTCAACATAACTTTGTAACTCAATAGTACTATATCAGGGAGGAAGGTTCAGAATCTTTTTCAAAGTTTTTTTTTTGAATCCTCTGCAGAGCTTTCTTCCTGGTATTGCAACAGCTAGTTCATATTGGTACAGCATACAACATGGCTGGCCTAAAAATTTGTTTGAAGACCGACAGCTTGTTCTTAAGACAAAGTTTCGATTTTCTGATAATAAGTGGATAAAGACATTTTATATATTTGTTACGTTTGGCTTTAATGCCCTCAATGTGATTTTTGAAAGTTAATTTTTTATCTAGCATGAGCCCTAGATACTTAAGGTGAAGATGAATCGAAGCCAAACTTCAAATTTTCAAGAGCACGGATCTGGAGAACCAAACATCCGTTTAAGGTGAAAACCTAATCGATTGATCACTAGCTGGTGGTGTCCAATCGATTAGGTTCTCCAGATCCGTGCTCTTGAAAATTTGAAGTTCGGCTTCGATTTATCTTCACGTTAACTTCATCTGATCAACTTATTGGTACCCTCTCATCGTGACAACATGTCTACTTGAAAGGTTCATATAAAAAGCTTTTGGTTTATGTGGGAATATTATAAGTTGAGTTTTGGAAGCATTGCGAGAAGTCTTCCATTTTTGCAAGTATGAAGAAAAAATATCCAAACTTTTTTGCAATCGACTACAGATGACACGCAGGCTTCGTCTTCTGGCGGAGAGGAGGAGCTTTTTGACATCCCTGAGGTAACTCAGGTAAGTCAGACGTGAAAATATTGTATAATATTGGTCCCAAAATGCTGCCTTGAGGAACACCAGCTCTTACAGGATGTCTTTCAGACCTGGCGTTCTGATAATTAACCTGATCTGTACGATTTGACAGATAACTTTGGTTTATTCTAACAATGTATGTTGGAAAATTAAAGTTTTTTAATTTTATGATCAAGCCTTGAAAAGTTGATAAGTGGTCGAATGTCCATGGCGAAATCTGAACTGTTCATTGGCAAAAATTGAATTTTTGGTTGTTGTGGGCCATCATTTTGTTCAAAATAACCATTTCAAAAAGTTTACTGATGGAGGAAAGCAAACAGATTGGACGATAGCTATAAGCTTCTGCAGGATTTTTTTCTGGTTTTAAAATTGGTACCACCTTAGCATTTTTCCATTTGTCAGGAAAATATGCCAACTGAAAACATTTGTTAAATATATCAACTATGAATGATAACCTAGTTTCTGGAAGTTTCTTGATGAGAATGTAGATAATTCAATTATCGCCACGAGCTTTCATATTTTTGATTTTTTTAATAATAGTTCTCACTTCTTTCAAATCAGTCTCCCAGGAATTTGCGAAAACGTTCTCTTGTTTGAGAATGTTTTCGAATTCCTTAGTAACTTGATTTTCGATTGGACTAGTAAGTCCGAAATTGAAAATGTGCGCTCTTTCAAACTGCATAGCAAGTTTTTGAGCTTTTTCGCAATTAGTTAGTAATAATTTGTTATCCTCTTTCAATACCGGTATCGGCTTCTGAGATTTTTTCAAGATTTTAGATAATTTCCAAAAGGGCTTAGAGCCAGGGTCCAATTGAGAAATCTTATTTTCAAAATTTTTGTTTCTTAATTGAGCAAAACGTTTCTTGATTTCTTTCTGCAAATTCTGCCATATGATTTTCATAGCAGGATCGCGAGTGCGTTGAAATTGCCTTCTCCACAAATCAAGAGTTTCTGATCATCGTCTATAATCACGGATTCAAATTTTACTTCACATTTTGGAATTGCAATGCTCCGGGCTTCAATTGAAAGTGGAACTGATAGGATTGAGAATCGCTTCATGGGATATTTAAAATGTAACAAGGACATGATCAGAATTAAAATCAGCATGACTAATCAGTTGGCTACAAAGATGACTAGAGTCGGTTAAGACCAAATCAATCGTAGATGAGTTTCTAGAAGAGGAAAAACACGTAGGGCTATCAGGGTATTGAATTTAGAAATATCCTGAAGAGCACTCATCAAATAAAATTATGCCGTTGGAATTACTTTGTGAATTATTCCATGACCGATGTTTGGCATCACCAATGATAAAAAGTTTTGACTTATTGCGTGTCAGTTTTCGCAAGTCAGTTTGGAGCAATTTAACTTGCTACCAAGAGCATTGAAAAGGCAAATAGGCAGCTATGAAAGTATATTTACTTAGCTGTGTTTCAACTAAAACACTCAAAGTTTCAAAAACTTTAGTTTCAAATGACGTAAAAACAGTTGATGTTTTATACGCCTACGAATGATGATTGCAACTCCCCTACATGCCCCATCAAGTCGAGTCTTTTGAGTTTGGCTCCAGATTTCAAATAGGTTTCAGTAATAACTGCTATATGTACATTATTAGCTATATAAAAATTAAACAGCTTGTCTTCTTTACTATTCAAAGAACGAGCATTCCAATTTAAAATATTTAAATTACTATTTATTGGATCCATTGAATGAACAATTTGATTAGTAAATTTTACATGAACTTGGACTGCTTCAGTCAGTGGGTAGATACATTCGAAATTAAGAGATTCGAACGGCTACCCGGTCGAAAAAAAATAGTTTGTGAATGAGCATGATTATAATCTTCCTGATGGGTATGATTCTTAATCAAGCGTTCGATAACTGAAAAAGGAGCATTGTTCGATACTCTACCAGGGAAATTCCGAAAGGGACCGTTATCGTAATGGACATTACCGTTCATCTGCCTGGCACGAGCCTCGACGACTCGCCTACGCGAAGGGCAATCCCAAAAGTTTGATTTATGAGATCCCCCGCAATTCTAGCATACGAATTTTGTGGTATCATCATTTACTGGACAGACGTCCTTAGCGTGAGAAGAACCTCCGCAAATCATGCATTTAGCATCCATGCGGCAATGTTTTGTTCCATGACCCCACTTTTGGCACCGACGGCGCTGAGTGGGGTTCTGGAAATTTCCTCCAGATTTCTGGACGAGACCTTTCAAGACGACTTTGGACAAACGTTCAGTTTTGTAGTCATAAGTAAAAAATAAATGTGCTTCTTCTCTTCAAGATGTTAGAAAATATGTTTTCGATCTTTAAGAATTTCCGGCAAAACGCGACAGTCTCCTTTCTTTGCGATTTGGAAGGAAACCTTGATTCCCCTAATGAAGATTAAGATCTCCTACTAAAATCCTCCTAATTCGAAAAAACTGACCACATTTGGCGGCACCCTTCGTTTTCTCACTTGAATCCAAGAGACTGTACTAGAGGCTGCTCGGATTAGATGTTCATAAAGTTTGAAGGTCAATAACAATGCCGGCCACGTCCAATGCGATCATCGGGGGAAGGGAAGCTTTCGTTTTAAGTAACAAAAAACAATGTCCAGGTGATCTTTCAATTTAGAAATATTTTTGCATCACCTAACTTTTGCAGACATTCGTAATTTTGTCAATAAATAAAAATATTTACGACCGTCGCACTGTGCGATAAAGTACAAACATCAAAGACTCCAATAGCTTCTACCGTAGACAGTATACCGCCAAGTGCGGCACATGAGTCAAAGGAGCAAAAGATTCAGACAGCGGCGCTTCGCCGGAACGATTGGTAATCGATTTGCTTATTTTCGGGAAGCTTCACCAACGAATCGACTATGGTATCGGTAGAGAATAAGTTATGACAACAGCTCAAGAAGAAGACTCCGGAGAGTAGACACGTTTACCGGAGAATAGATAAGCCTTTGAACGACGAGCCGACATTCACGCGTCGATGATAACATGTCTGATCTGCAGGTATTCAACGTCATCCAATATTATTTTGATAATCGTTGTAGCTTTCTGGTATATTTCAGATTCAAACACATAACTTTATAAAGTTGCCTAAACAATGCCGAATATTGTCGAAAAACTAAAACTGGTACTTCAGTTCTGTAAGAGTCCATAAAAAATTGCCATGCACTCATAGTAGAGACTGAGCACGCGGATGAGTGGAAACCCTTAAGCTGTGTACCTATAGATATGGTGGGATTCACTGGCTATGATTGAGGAAAATATCTTCCCCAAAGACTTGCCACCAATAAAATGCGACCGCCATAGTCATTTGAAATAATGAGTATTGTTATTGTGCGGTCGTAAATGCGCTATTAGTGCCATCAAAGAAATCGCGACACTGCACAGAATAGCCCTCTATGAAAACGTAAGTTCCGCGCGAGGCGCTCGCCTTTTGGGAAGTAATCACACTGTCATACACGTCGATAGAAAACTCGTTTCTTCCATTGCCGGAAGTCGTAAGGACGGCGGTGCTACGAGGCTTTGGGCAAGTCGACATTATTTAAGTTTGAAATGAATCCAAGAAATGAAATTATGGGTAAGATTAGATATAATTCGACCAATACCGTGACCTGCTCCAATTCCGTGTGTCTCCTAATATCGTGTATCTAAACATTATGTGGATTTTTAACACATCATATTATTTATTTTCCTAAATGATTGTCACAAACGATATCATATTTGTTCAATTGAGAGATGTTTTAAAATGTCATTCGGCAGTTGGGGTCAGATGCACGGTATTTGGTACAATGGTATGTTTAACAACAGCAACTTTAACTATGGTTAAAATTTTCAAAATAGAACAAAAATGGTGCTGGTGCATAACTTTTTAACCGGTAGTGTGAAAATTTTCAAATCTTGTGCTAATAAAATTGAGTATATTTGTAGGGGCCCGCGTGGGACGTAACGCCGGAAAGAAGAAGAAGATATGTGTAGTTCTCTGCCGAAATTTTATGCCGATTGCTCATATGGAAACAAAGTTACACCATGCCAAAGTTGAGCATTTTGTATGAAAAACGGCTTTCACTACTATTATTCTGAACACAACTGTATGAGGCGCAGCCTTCACCATCCGCTTACAGAAATATACAGTGCTGTCCTGAATAATAACAGCGCATGTCGATTTTCATACAAAATGCTCAACTTTGGTATACTCTAGTTTTGTTGGCTTTCTAGCAATCAAGCTGAAATTTTCTCTACAGAACTTTAAGTTTTTCTGAGTCTCTGCCGGAAATTGAGATATAAGGTAAAAGTATTCGGAAAAAATAGCAGTTTAAAACTTGAAATTTCTTCTTGACATTGAGTGCTTTACCGTCTCAAATTTTCAGCACTTGAAAATTTAATAAGGAAACATCAAAAGAACCATTGAAAATTCATTGCGATTGATTTGAAAGATACAAGGTGAGGAGGAGCCTTCCTTAACCTAGTGGTATCGTCCGCGGCTACAAAGCAAAGCCATGCCAATGGTGTCTGGGTTCGATTCTCGGTCGGTTCGTGAATGAAATTTCCTTGACTTCCTGGGCATATAGAATCATCGTGCCTGTTACTCGAAATACGTATGCGAAAATTTGTCAAAGAGAGCTCTTACAAGGGAAGGTCACGATGGTGTTACACGGGGTTTTCAACCGGACTATTTTTGTTAGATTCTACATGTCGAAATATGAAAAACCCCAAAGCCTTTATTTTTTTCAATATCTATTGTGATGGTAGAGAACAGAATTGACATTAATTTATGTTTAAAATGTATTTTCCATGTCATAGGCGCAATCGGGATGGGTTTAGTATTGGTATACTATTCTAATAAATTTGTTTTGGTGTCCATATTCCATGATGGTTACGCCAATGGCATGGAAAATACATTTTAAACATACTTTAATGTCAATTCTGTTCTCTACCATCACAATAGATACTAAAAAAATATTTTTGTCAAATTTCCAATTAGCTCAATAGTATAATATACGTACAAAATTGCCCCTTTCAGAGCCCCTCCTGGCTACACCACTGGTCCATCACCCGAAAGGCTTTTGGGTTTTTCATATTTCGACATGTAGAATCTAACAAAAATAGTCCAGTTGAAAACTCCGTGTAACACCATCGTGACCTTCCCTTGTTAGTTACTATCTGTCGAAGTATTCATTGAATACTAAGCTGAGAGGCAAGCTCTGATCCAGTGGGGACGTAGTTTGAAGAATAATAATAAGAAGAAAAATGAGAATAAGAATAAGAAGACCGACGAGACTTGATATCTCAAATAATATACACACATTAAAATGGTTATATCTCTGGCGATAACATGTGCTACACACTACACAGATAAAAATATTTAAATTTCAATGTAACGTAAACAGAAGAGTATAGTAAAAGTAAATCAAATTCATCTTTTGTTATAGCATCACGTTTAATTTTCAACTAAAGATGCTTGAATGTTACATGATCGTGTAAGTTTAAAGTGCATTCTATTGAAAAATAAGCGATTTGTCGATAACATTTCAGTTTATTTTGATGCTCCAAATATGTGCATGAAAATAAATTGAAATTTACAACATATATTTAGCTGTGTAGCATTTAGTGCTGCAGGCTTTAGTGCATATAGCAACAAAGTGGGCTCAAGTCTCCAAATTAAAAAATAGTAGTTACTTTGAAATTTAGGTATACCAGTGACCATTGAGGTTTGAATTATATCGAAACATAATTATAAAATATTTCTCAGATTTCATTACAATTATTAACATAAAAATAGTATTCCGTGAAATTTTCAGCTTTAAATGATTTAAAGGTGGCCCTAAGACGATGTAGGTTTATATGGAAATTACTATGGAGAAATTATGAAAAAATGTTCCAAACATATCAGTACTGGAATAGTACGAATTTATCATACCATGGCGAAAACTCATTCTTAAAACCATAATAACGAAATTTGCAGAAAAGAGCAAGAAATTCTTATAACCTCCAACCATTTATATAAGTAAACAGGGCATTGTATGGATAAGTACCGATGTTCTTGGTCCTGCAAGGACTTATTGGAATACAGGGATGATGATCTACAAGCCCAAGCAGTTGTATATTGAAGGTTTTTAATAATGGCATAGACTCTTAACCCTTCATATAACTAAACAGAGTATTGGCTTGATTTGTACTCCAAGGACTTTATCGAATACAGGCGTCAGGATTTATAAGCGTAATTAGTGGTTTATTGATAGGTTTTGATTATGAGATACTTATTAATTATGCTATAATGTTGTTTATACAGCCTCTTCTCAGCTGAGCAAGCTATTGTTCAGATACCAATGTTACCTGGGTAGACCCTAAGCCGTTTACATAAGTAAACAGAGTATTGTTTTGATTCGTATCGATGCTCTTGATCCTACAAGAACTCCATGGAGTGGCCTTTAGATCTCCATATGTAAGCAGTTGTTATTGATCATTTTGAATTATGGCATATACCTCTAAATTATTCATATAACTCTACTGAGTTTTAATTTATCCGTGTCCCTAACTATTAATGCACGGTGCTCCCCTGACCGTTATTATCTGAAAAAATCTCCACAAATCTGTGATCACCGGTCGTTTTATTTAGACTGCATGTTTGGGAAGAATTAAAAAAAATCGAGAGGCTCGTTTTGAAGTTACGCCCTTTTTATTGTGTAAATTCACAAATTCAAAAGCTACGTTTCCATTGACCGTGATCATCAGAAGAGATAATAGTGGATAAACCATTTAAATTTGATTCAAAGTTGGTATATTTGTAACTTCTAGGTGGTGTTTTGAATGAGAAGATCAACATAATATTGAGTTACGCCCTTTTGGATGTGTTACCATTAAAAAAAACTAATTTTAAATACATCAGTTAGGAATTGCCTTAGCCTTAGCCTTGCTTAGACGAGTGGTTAGAGTCCTCGGCTACAAAGCAAAGCCATGCTGAAGGTGTCTGGGTTCGATTCCCGCTCGGTCCAGGATCTTTTCGTAATGGAAATTTCCTTGACTTCTCTGGGCATATTGTATAATCGTACCTGCCACACGATATACGAATGCAAAAATGACAATTTGGCAAAGAAAGCTCTCAGTTAATAAATGTGGAAGTGCTCATAAGAACACTAAGCTGAGAAGCAAACTCTGTCCCAGTGAGGACGTTACTGCCAAGAAGAAGAAGTTAGGCATTGCAACACCGTTAAGGTGAAGATGAATCGAAGCCAAGCCTCAAATATTCAAAAGCACAAATCTGAAGAACCAAACATCCGTTTCGCTGAAAACTTATTCGATTGGTCACTAGTTGGTGATGACCAATCGATTAATTTTTCAGCTCAAACAGGTGTTAGGCTCTCTAGATTTGTGCTCTTGAAAATTTAAGTTTGGCTTCGATTCATCTTCACCTTAAGTATGTTCAAATGTTTTCAATCACACATTTCACTTATATGCCGCAAAAGTATTTCACAATTGACTGATTTTCCATAAGCTCAAATGCTATAAGGCATTACGGATCCTATTTTATCATGTAACAAATAAGTTTTTATAGCACAATATTCTGAATAATTTGGTGAACCGATGAACTTACGATTCAGATTATTTTTCATGCAATTCATGTTGTATAACGAAGCTCAAATAGACATCAAAGAATACTTTCGGACTTGTGTTTTCGGTTATGGGTAGCAGGGTATGAAAAAAAAAATTAACGATATTGAAAGCAGTGATACAAAGTAGAAGGGTAGAACATCTGTTTAATGGAATTCATCGGTTTATTTTCGTTTGTTGTCACTGATTATAGCAGCTGGTGAGTTTTAACTTCAAAGGCACAGTTTGCGATCCAAAAAAAAAAATGAAAATGTACATATAAATCTTCAGCTCGTGTAGGATTCAAACCCTGTTATGGTAGATAGATTAGCAGGTCACAGAACAATTTAGAATTTCCCGGTAACAAAAACTGGCAGTTACGTAAAATCCATAAATAGCGCTGTTTTTCTCATATTTCATATATCTTTTTAAAATTATACCCCTGAACTCTGAATTCCATTACCCTGAATATCATAAACCAAGACCATCACGTTGAGTTAGTACCTAGAATGGCATTACTTCGAATTCCATTATCACGGGGCAATATAATTCAAGGTAATAATATATTCCGGGCAAAACCATTCAGCGTTATGATGCGTTCAGCGTTAAGGTGAAACATCTCGGAATCCAAAGATGGCCGGCACAATGGCCGACTTGTGCCCCTACTCACGTTTTCAAAGGCACTATACTGGAGAAATAGTAGGCAATCTTTTCTGATCTTCTTATTTTAAGCTTTCTGCTAGTGCACAAAGTCAAAATGAAAAGTACACTGCTGATGGATGTTTTCTTCGCAAGATTTGTGCCTTTGAAGTTTTAGTGCAATCTTAGAAGTTGATTCTAATCTCTTTCACCATAATGACATTAGGGGAAATTAAAATTCGGGATTAGGATTTTTGAAAATGTAACTTCTTATGAGGTTTTTAAACGAGGCACGGGGCAAGAGTGCCACTCGTATGGGGCAAAAAGACCACCAGAGCAAAATGCCACAAATTTTGTATATTATTATTTCCCCGCCTAAAGGATAAATTGTAGAGTAAGTAAAGATAAAAACTGAGGGATAAAAGTTGACTTATAGTTAAAAAGTAATTTTACGAAATTAATTTAGTTCTCATCTTATTTGACTGTAACAATAATAGTAAAAATTTTCAGAAATCATTTTGAATGTCCAAGATGGTTTATTTTTATTTTATTTAGTAGGAAACATTGATTGAATGCAATATTAAACAAGACAAATAAAAGTTCATTTGAATTTATATGAGAAAATTGCGGTGTCCCTCTTGCCCCATAAGACATACTGTTATTATATATGTAAAATTCAATGTCAAAAGGACTTTTTCGAAAAAAATTCCTCACAGCTATATTAAAAATTGAATATCATCAATACTGTGCGGAAAAATCAATATGTTTTGTATTTATTGGGATTCAAACCTTGTTTTCCAGTCTTACATTCTTATAATATTTCGCATATTTTGCGTTGGTGAGTTAAAGACATTTTTCTATTTTTTTGTACTAAACATTTTTAACTGTAATATTTACACAACCCTCAATTAGTACTCAATTTATACTTATCCTGCGTTAAACATCAAAAAATTAATTTGAACTACGTGAAATTAGAGGTGGCACTCTTGCCCCGGGTGTCCTTCTTGCCCCATGTCCCCCTATGGGGTATAATTTTTCTAAGAGAGGTTTGATTTGTAAAATGTAAAATTTAGCTCTGCAAGTGATATGGCTTTAAAATCAATGAATCCAAATAAAAACAGATATTTCTTACTTTCTTTAAACGCATATCAAGTATTGAGGCTTACTCTTTACGAGTTGGCTTGAGAATGGGTTAAATGTTTTTCTTTTCACTATTGTATTTATCCAGGACTATTACATGTTTGTGAGATCGTAAAAACCGGGAAACCCACATGCAAAATTGCAGATCTAAATGTAGTAAGGCTAAAATGCCCCCCCCCCCCTTAAAAAATCCGAAAATTTTGAAAGGGAGTAAAAAAAATATTCGTCATTTTTTGACATCATTTAGGTTTTTTTCCATTTTTAAAAGTAAAAAACAAGTAAAATAATGATCCAGAAGACGTTTGAAAAAAGTTTAACAATCATCGTTAAATATAAAAATTCGAAAAAATAACTTTTTTCATTTTTATTGTTTGTTCCTTATTTATTTTTAAAAGTAAAAAACAAGTAAAATAATGATCCAGAAGACGTTTGAAAAAAGTTTAACAATCATCGTTAAATATAAAAATTCGAAAAAATAACTTTTTTCATTTTTATTGTTTGTTCCTTATTTATTTTTATTCCCCCCCCCCCCCCTTCGTACCTTCCAAGTGGTCTCGGACATAAAAGAAATTTAATATTTGTATCAGCCTAATAACAAATAAAATATACTTAGTGGTCTAGACTCTAGAGTGTCATAGTTTAGCCAATAGTGCATTACTCAGCAATTAAAGTTTAAGTTCTGGGGCAGTACAAAATTAGACAGAACTTAGAGGGCAGCTAGTTGGGCTATAACAATATTGTATTGATAATGATAATAGAACAAAATTGGCTACGTAATGTCTTATATCGCTTGAGCCTATGAACAGTCAGTTAATTGTGAAAGACTTTGACGACATGTACACTCCCGTGCAAAAGTTTAAGTTCACTCCCTCAAAAACATACAAAAGTGTTCAGTCTATATCTCTGGGATTACACGTCCAATTGAAACTCTCTTAGCCGCATTCGAAAGGCAAAGAGTTATTCTTACTTCGTATGTATTTTTTCCGAAATTTTTTTTGAATTTCGTGAACTAAATTTTTACTTAAAGTTGAGACATTTTTCAAAAAACACACTGAAAAAACATAGCTAATTTCCTCAGCATTGGATCGACCAAAATTTTAAAACTAGCTCTCATTAGAATTGTAATCTTATATTCTTGAAAAATTACTCACGAAATTTTGGTTGAAAAATCTGAAAACTATTCAAAATCAATGAAACAGTCATTGAAGTCATCGTGCAAAAGTTTGAGTTTCCGTAGGTCTTGATGTACTAAATTTCAGGAAATTCTTTGATGACCGTAATTTTTCACAAACATTTTTTTAAAAGAACTCTATTTAGATTTAATGAAAAATACTCCATAGAGTTACTAATAGTGCGTACTGCATTAATAACAGTGCCGAACAAAAATAACCTTATCGCATGTCTCAAAGATCAAATTATGTGTCTCCACTACAGTATGGCCCAAAAAAAATGCGAAAATTGTTCGAACGTGAATATAGCATCCACAAGCGTTATTTTCATTGTTTTGGCTAGTGAATGTAATTTCTGATTATTGTAGTATATTCTGACATAACTCTATTCAGGACAATTTTTGTCATATTTTTCTTACTGTCCTAAAAAATGTAATAAAGCAAAGAAGTTCAAAGGTTTTGTCCACCCAAAGCTAGAAACAGCGTCTGATTGTCGTATACTCTGGTGATAAACTTTCCACCTTCAACAATCACACTTTATTGTTGAAAATTTTAGTTTGTTTGGTATCAGAGGATGGCGGAGTTCTTAGAGAACGTGTTTTTTATGATAACAATAAAATATTTTGCCAGGGTTTTGAGCAAAACGGAGCCGCTTATCACACCTATATGAAGGTTCAATCAAAGTTCTCCAAAATAAGCCGTTTTTTTTTTCGAAAATATGGTTAAGTCTCCAATGACCCAGGTATGAACCAATTCTATCATTTGTTGTGGGCGTATGCTGGGGACAAGGCCTATTAAGAATCTCACGCCACCGTTGATGTTTTAGAAGCTTTCATCACACAGATATTGAACTCGACGTCCGTATGCTTTCAATTCCTCTCTGGTAAGGTGAAAGTAACATATAAAAATCATGTCCAAAGCAAAAAACCTGAGTTTAAATAGATTAAACAATACAAGTAATAAATAATATTTATGTTTCATTCACATTTTCTATGTAAAAACTACCATAAAACATGATATGACGATTTTCTCATTTTATTTATGGGCCATACTGTATATTTAGGGTTGCTGTTTCCATTGCCCTTTCGGAAGTCACGATTTTTTGATACAGGTCGTCAAAGTTGTATGAAATACTGATTTTATCGATATTCAGAGGAAATTTAAACTATGATTTATGTTTGTTTTTATATAAATCAATCCACTGAGCACGCAGAGTCTACAGTAATTAATTTGTTGTATGAAACATAATTTGATTGAAAAAAATCTTCGTATCTTTTATATGACCAAATACAATAATTTTCCGAATCATCTAAAAGTAACGTTTTGGTCGTAGTGGTTCATCCCGAACAGAAACAAACGTTTTATTTACCGAAATATTACGAACTGCATCGATTCGTATTCTTCAGTATTTAAATACTACACGCAAGCTGACTGGAATCGATAAATAATGCACTTTCAACAATCAATATCGTAAAAACCAGAGCTACCCCAAATTGAGTAAACAGCGGTATTTTAGAGCTTGAGACAAAAACTGGTTTCACCGTGTAATCGTCTACTAACCTTATCACGTATGAAGATTCTAGTATATATATTCCAAGAAGTTTTTGGATGACTCAGAACATCTTCTCAGTGTAACACAATAATACAAAAATTCCATTCATTCCAATACCAAAATAGTTTGAACTTAATTTACGAACTTCGTAAAAATAGTAACGTAAACTGAATATATGTAAAAAAAAACTTCGTAAATCGAGGTTTTAGTGTTAGCTTTCTTATGAATTCATTGCCGAATTTCACCTGAGAGGCGTCCCGTGAGGAATTTGACTACCTGTGCACTGACTCGCACATACCGTTTATTTTGAATTATGAATACGAATTTTTCAATAGATTTTTTAAAATGTATTTCAGCTTAAAATGTAATTTCTTATTATTAACACCTTAAAATGTAATTTCCAATACTGTATGCAATCTTGAAGTGTCTGGAAGCTATTATATTTGTTGCTTATTGGACGTATTTTTTGTTTGTTTTCTTCGTTTCAATCACTAGTTGTAAGTTTTAAGAATTTTGGATGATTCCAATAAACAATGTTTAGGGAAAAGGAAAATTCTCAAAATTTCGCTGATACCAAGGCGATGAAAGAAAAATTTTGCGTATTAATCGCGGTCCCATAGTATGATAATATTTGACATAAAAATGTATATTTACAGTAAAAATTACCTTTATATGCATAAATTTCAATCATTTTTCGTATTTTGCGAACTGAGATAATAAGTTTAATATCATATTATCAAATTTAAAGCAAGAAGAAAGACGTTTAACTTGAAACTAAACGATTAGCACATTTTTTTATCTGAAACTCGGCTTACAAATAAATAAACCATTCTTATGAGCAAAAATCTGAACTTTTCTGAGATTATCATATAAACCTTCAGAAATCAACTATTTACGCGTTATTTTCCAAGTTTCGCGATGAAGGATAAATTCCGTAGATTCCGTGGCTTTCGCGAAATTCCGAATCTCCATTATTCCTAACGTTGTTATTCTATATAATAATTCTTATTATTTACTGCTTGTCAATTGTATCACGATATCCTAGCGTTTTGACGATGTCCAGCGCTGGTACATCTCTTTGTATTCTTTTGTGGATACATTAAAGCTTTCAAGTGAAATGATGACTGACTGTTGAACGCTGAAACCCACTTTACGCCCACCGCAATTTATCAGTTGTCGGTCTGTTGAGCAAGAAAAACTATATTCACACATAGTTTATAAATCAATTCAAAGCCACATGAATTTTGTGTATTTAATAAGATAAAACATAATCAATTTGGCCAATATGTTTATAACATCTAGTATTGGTTCCAATCAATATTGCGCCTACTATCGCGCGACACCTGGAAGCTCCATGCAACATACATACACACAAAGCATGTATGGCGTTGACGCTTTCTCTTCCAACAGCAGACGTCGTGACGCCAGTTGCGCGCGCTTTCTCAATTCTTGCAAACCAATGCGAGCGTCATGGGCAATTTCTCTCTCGGGTGCACAATTTGGAGTGAACCAGATTTTACCTATACAACGCCACTGTTGCTCTAGAAATGTCAATACAAATGCACATTCCTGCTGTGTCCATACACACTATTTTCGTGCACAAGAAAGAGTGCACGGCTGAAATGAACATTCTCTGCAATACGATGGAGACGCATGGCAGTTTGTCTTGTTTGCTTCGCTGTTTTCGCTTGCTGGTTGAGCAAGACCATGGGGGGGGGGAGAATCAAACGGTTTGTTCACTGAGGGCGATGGACCAGTTGAAGGTGAAGAAATCAAACAACATTTTCAAGCAACTACACATTATGAATGTTGGAAGTATTGAGAATTATAATACATATATATTTAATTTGTTAGTTTGAAATCTTTGACTGTGCAGTGCACCAAGTGCACCTTAGGACGAGACGCCACTGCCTGAATCTATTGGACGACAGCTAAAATATTGCGGTGGGTGCTAAGTGGATGGCAGCGTGTAATATGAGAGTAACTTTGATAGTTCCGAGAAGCCTGCATATTTGTTGACATGACTAAATTTGCAACAATCAATTAAACATATCGAATCTATTGATTATTAATATCAGTATGACGTCCAATAGGGAGCCGGATCCTATTCTTGCCACTTTTGATTCTATTCGGCAGGTGGCCACAATATGCGTCGTATTGAAATGCTTCTTATAGCAAAGTTTCAGACAGTTCGACCGAGATAAACTCCCCATGCCAAAGTGAATTAACTGACCAATAGTTTGTATTCGAATTAATTGGTATACACTTATTACATGAGTAAAATCGATTACAGAAGCCTTAGCCTTCAGAACATTCTGTTATTCTTAACCCGCTGTTATATTGAGGTATACCCAAGCAGCATTGGTAGCTGAATAACAACTAATTCAGCTAAAATGCTGTTTATACAGCTTATTTCAGCTATTTGATCTATCTATTGAGCTAGCATTTTACTTGGGTAGGCTCTCTTTGCGCTCATCTTACACACTTTGGAAAGATCAAAGAAAATGTTTCAATTATTTACGAGCCGACTGGAATATATATGAAACGTATGTTGACTCTAATCTTGATGTTAACATTTCTTTAGAAACTAAACTTGATATTGACAATGCTCTTGAAACTTTAACAAATTCCATTGTTGAAGCCCGGAGCATTGCAATTCCAAAATGTGAAGTAAAATTTGAATCCGTGATTATAGACGATGATCTTAAACACTTGATTCGTCTTAAAAACGTGAGGAGAAGGCAATTTCAACGCACTCGCGATCCTGCTATGAAAATTATATGGCAGGATTTGCAGAAAGAAATCAAGAAACGTTTTGCTCAATTAAGAAACAAAAATTTTGAAATTAAAATTTCTCAATTGGACCCTGGCTCTAAGCCCTTTTGGAAATTATCTAAAATCTTGAAAAAACCTCAGAAGCCAATACCGGCATTGAAAGAGGAAAACAAATTATTACTAACTAATTGCGAAAAAGCTCAAAAACTAGCTATGCAGTTTGAAAGTTCGCACAATTTTAATTTAGGACTTACTAGTCCAATTGAAAATGAAGTTACTCAGGAGTTCGAAAATATTCTCAATCAAGAGAACGTTTTCGAGAATGCCTGGGAGACTGATTTGGAAGAAGTGAGAACTATTATTAAAAAATTCAAAAACATGAAAGCTCCTGGCGATGATGGAATTTTTAACATCCTCATCAAGAAACTTCCAGAAAGTAGCTTATCAGTTTTAGTTGATATATTTAACAAATGTTTTCAATTAGCATATTTTCCTGACAAATGGAAAAATGCTAAGGTTGTTCCAATTTTAAAACCAGACAAAAATCCTGCAGAAGCTTCTAGCTATCGTCCAATCAGTTTGCTTTCCTCCATCAGTAAACTTTTTGAAAAGGTTATTTTGAACAGAATGATGGCCCACATCAACGAAAATTCAATTTTTGCCAATGAACAGTTCGGATTCCGCCATGGGCATTCGACCACTCATCAACTTTTACGTGTAACAAATTTGATCCGTTCCAACAAATCTGAAGGCTATTCTACTAGTCTTGTTCTTCTAGACATAGAAAAAGCATTCGACAGTGTTTGGCATGAAGGTTTGATTGTAAAATTAAAAAACTTTAATTTTCCAATATACATTGTTAGAATAATTCAAAGTTATCTGTCAAAACGAACACTTCAGGTTAATTATCAGAACTCCAGATCTGAAAGACTTCCTGTAAGAGCTGGTGTTCCTCAAGGCAGCATTTTGGGACCAATATTATACAATATTTTCACATCTGACTTACCTGAGTTACCTCAGGGATGTCAAAAATCTTTATTTGCGGATGACACAGGCCTCTCCGCCAAAGGACGAAGCCTGTGTGTCATCTGTAGTCGATTGCAAAAAAGTTTGGATATTTTTTCTTCATACTTGCAAAAATGGAAGATTTCTCCTAATGCTTCCAAAACTCAACTAATAATATTCCCACATAAACCAAAAGCTCTTTATTTGAAACCTTCAAGTAGACATGTTGTCACGATGAGAGGGGTTCCAATAAATTGGTCAGATGAAGTTAAGTATCTAGGGCTCATGCTAGATAAGAATTTAACTTTCAAAAATCACATTGAGGGCATTCAAGCCAAATGTTACAAATATGTAAAATGTCTCTATCCCCTTATTAATAGAAAATCAAAACTTTGTCTTAAGAACAAGCTTTTGATATTCGAACAACTTTTCAGGCCAGCTATGTTGTATGCTGTACCAATATGGACTAGCTGTTGTAAAACCAGGAAGAAAGCTCTGCAGAGAATTCAAAATAAAATTTTGAAAATGATTCTGAGACTTCCTCCCTGGTATAGTACCAATGAGTTACATAGAATATCCAATGTTGAAACATTGGAACAAATGTCAAATAAAATAATAAATAATTTCAGGCAAAAATCGTTACAATCTTCTATTGCCACGATTAATGCGTTATATGTTTAGGTTAAGTTAGGTTAAGTATATTAAAAACGTTTTTTTTTCTCTTATAAGCAGGTGAAATCAACTCACCTGTAAAAAAAACTGAACTGCTACGACAACTGAAATGTAATATGTTGTTAACAAAATGTTAATTAAATCTTAAATTTGTTTTACCAAATTAGGATGATAGTGTTGTCTAATAACACAGAACACCTAGATATAAAAAATGAATGTAATGTTTGGAATGACACTAATAAAGAAATTAAAAAAAAAAAAAATCAAAGAAAATGTCCAACGCGGTAAATTTAACTGTGATAAACGTTAAGTCTGATCAGGGAAAATTTCGCCGCGAAATTAGACATAAGAGGTATCAAAACTAACACAGAAATCTAAACAATTGCGAAACAACTCTTAAAAGCGAGCTCTGTCCAAGTGGGGACATAATGCCTAGAAGAAGAAGATTTTCTGAATCTATGTTAAGGAAAAGTAGGCTATCATTGATGTTTTTACGCTTCATGAATGATTGATGCTGATTTAGCACACGATTTCAGTGTAGAGAAAATCGGATTAGCGGTTTTGCGCTGACAAAACTACATGGACGCCTATAAAAGGATATTTTTTCGAATCCATGAATATAAAGCTGAGTGTTAATATTTGGAAATTACGAGCAGCAAAGTCAACAAGGATGATGGGCTATGCTTAACCTTAAATATAAGTATCCAGGTTTCAGAACTGTTGGTGGCTGACACTATTTTTGAAACACGTTTGATGGTAACATGGAAATCACTTTTGAATCTTCACTCGGCAAATTTCACTTCAGGTAGATCTATCATTATGTGAATTAGAGTCTAAAATGAATTGAAATGTCATTGAGCCTATAGATTTAAATTTGTTATAAATATTCATAATATTCATCTATCTTCTATCTTTATATCTATATAAATGAAAATGGAGTGGTATTTGTATATCACGAAATGGCTTGAGAACGGGTCAACGGATTAACGCAAGTTTTTCACTGTTGCACTCCGCAAGGGATGCGAATACCGGTTCTACGGTACTGTAGCTCTCAGTACCGGTAGCACCGGTAAAATACCGGTACTGGATGATATTTTTCTCGAATAGATATAAAACATTGGACAAAAAATTGCAACTTTTTCAAATTCGTCAATAAACACAAGTTTGCTAAATCTTATTTTTCAAAATGAATTATAACACTTAAAATGTGGTCTTAAAATAATAATGAGAAAACCGTTGATGTTAAACCGTTTAATGTTTAACTGCCATATGTGTGCGTTTTTTATAACAAAACTTTCAGACAGGGAAAAATCTCTTTCCGAACAATTTCTATCAATCTTCGTCCCATAAATGCCATAAAGCCCCTATAAGCACCGAAAATACCGGTACTCAATGCTTTCCAGTACCGGTATTTCGGTACCAACAAATGGTCGGTATTACCGGTACTTTCGGTACCGGTACTCCCGGAACCAAAACCCTAAATGTGACGTTTTATATAGGGATTTTTTCATAGCCTACTTCAAAGCCTACTGGGAAATACAAAGTATGTCAGGACAACTGACAACTAACCTGAGAAAGACTCGCGAAGAGAAAACATATCAACGTCATATGCAGCCCAGATCCCGCTGTCACAAAACGTCAATTGCAGCCCGTCGTTTTTATGGCTGAAAAATTGAAAAGTATTGTATTCAAAATAAACTATTATTAAAAACCTCAGCCAGTGGAGCAGTTTTTCTAAAGATGCTGATAAATCTAAACATAGGACTAGTTATTTATAATGTCTGCAATAGTTATTTTTGCTGAGATGGTCATGTGAGAGCTTGAACGGCTTGCGCAAGATTGATGTCAACACTGAGTGGAATAAGAAAAAAAAACTCAGTAATCGCAGAAAAAGAAGACCGTCTCCGCGAGTCTCGTCTCAGGTTTTAACTAAAAGTTAAACGAATCGGTGAAACGGTTCACAGCCTAAAAAAAAAAAAATCTAGCTCGATTCGGTGAAGTTCATTTTTTCTAGCATTTTTCTCCGACTTAACTAAAAGCGAAACAAGAATGGGACTAGAGTTCCGTGGGGACGGACCTGGTGTAGTGGTTAGAACACTCGCCTCTCACGCCGAGGACCTGGGATCGAATCCCATCCCCGACATAGTCACTTATGACGTAAAAAGTTATAGTGACGACTTCCTTCGGAAGGGAAGTAAAGCCGTTGGTCCCGAGATGAACTTAGCCCAGGGCTAAAAATTTCGTTAATAAAGTCAAATCAAATCAACTAGAGTTCCGTGGCATGGTCACATATTAGTAGTACCGATTTGGATCCTCAGAAATTAAATCGATTATGTTTGCTAAGAGGTGCACCTTTGCTGAGAGGCAAGTCTCTATGAAAGGTGTAAATAGCGAGACCTTTTCATCACATCCGATTTTTATCAATCTCTGAGGAATCAAAACAAGAACTGTACAGAAATCGATTCTTGTTTACCTAGCAATGGAAATGGAGTGATGCGACATGCGCTACGGATGGAGGTAATGCCACAATAGATTTAAATAATGGTCGCAGTAGCGCATCCGAACAGAAGAAGATGATAGTCCCTTCAAACAGCTTTCCAAAGAATAGCTGTTCCATGACTCGATATTTCCATGTGACGATAGTCCCTGCGATATCGACTCATAGAGGTTTGTCTGTATATTAAAGAAAATCTCGCATTTAATTTCATGCAGGCGTATCTGCAGTGATCGATTTCTTTTCGTCTGTTTTCTCTTTGGATAAGTACTCGAAATGCATTCGATTTGGTAACATTGTATGATGCAACATGACAAAAAAACGATAAGTTCTTTCAACAGAATCGAAAATAGTCGCCCGAAATGAAAGTGAAATCGATCATTGCATTTAGGGCGTAACTTAACGCGTGAAATAAAATAAGAAGACGTGGATTTTCTTTTTTAAATATTAATGCATTTCAAACTGCATTTTAAACTGCACGACTGTATATAAGGTGTTTAACCAATATATTCACGATTTTTGTGACATAATTTTTTCCACTCGCGATTTTCGCGTCTGGCACATCAAATCCACTACAATTTCACAAATTGTAACACAAATCTGCTTTTATAGATACCGTTTTGATTCATATTACGGACACTTTAGGCCTCAGTGAAGTATAACCCAGCAGAGAGCATACAAAATAAATTATTCTGTATGATTCTTTAGCGTTATCAAGCGTTGGAAGCCCTTAATTTTCGAATGGTGGGTAAAGAATTCGCTTCCGCAACTTGAATAATTTTTAATAAATCAAAATGTGTGGCCTTTTCATGATTCTTATTCCGGACGCTTCCTCACTTTTGCCTCATATTCCGGACACTTTGATTCGAATTCCGGACAGCTCATGATAATCATTAATGGAACAGTCAAATCATTAATTGAAATCGTCAAACCACTAAAGAGACATCTAAGGTAGTTGGGCATTATAAATTTTCAAAGATATTTATGGAAAATGCTTACTAAAACGAGCCTTGAAATCGAGAACTTTTAAACGGCAAAAATTGAAACATTTCGTGTGAAATGTTTCCCATACAAAGTAGAGTGTCCGGAATTTGAAGCTGTCCGTAATATGAATCAAAACGGTAGTCGAATTATATTTCATTAATGATAAGAAGAAAGTTCCCGAAAATATTTTTCAATTTTGTTGTTAGGCTAGGATTCAGAGCTTTCTATATTTTAGTCAGCTTGATCCTATTATACTCTCAAAGTACTTGCAGCCTGCGTTGAAAAAAAAGTTCAGCCAGAACACTGAACCTGCTCATAACAACATTTGACAGTTGATCCCATTTAAGGATCACACCATTCTACGCTTCATTATCTCAGGCAAAACGTTGTTAATCTACTCCGCCCACAAACAGCCGGAAACTCGGCATCGCTTGGTGCCGAAATTGCTCGGTAATAAAATTTTAATTGAGAGACAATACATTAGCAGCTGCAATTTGCTTTTGTTTTGCTTACCCGTTTCGCCCGAAACAAAGGAATTGTCACAGGCAGCCGAAAAAAAAATCCCAGAACCCGAGTCCCTTCTTGGGCCTTACCGTTTGAAGGGATCTTTGGCCCGGCTTAAATCTGGGCGTGGCTCCAAGAAACGTCCTCAGCGCGCAGTATTTGCAAACTTGGATGATCTTATTTGTTTTTCCGTCTAATTGCACCGCTCTCGCAGAGGTTCAGTGATAGAAATTTTTGCAAAGGTTTTTCGGTCTTGTGAGCTACCTGTGGAGGTCGATGAATAATTTACCTTTTTACTATAATAAGTGTAACTAATCGGATTGTAGCGAACGATACAAGGGTCAATTTTGAGGGTATATTCGGAGGTTACGTTAAGGTTGCCTTTCTTCGTAATCGTAACACTTCTCCGCATGCAGATGAAGGTGTTTGAAAATTAGAGTACAAACATGCAAACACTATAAAAAGCCATTTTATGGTTTTAGAGCTTGCGCTGTGTACATATTTGCTCGCAATCAAAGCGTGGAAAGTTCAACTTTTCCAAGCACCAAGTCGGATCGCGTGGGTTCTTGTTCTTCTCGATCTTTTTGTCCGACTCTTCGGCTTATCAAACTCACCTGGTCCTATCTGGAACGTTAGAAAATAAAACAAAAAAAAAAATGCCACGTAGCATAGCTTTGCCTTTGCATTAAATGCGCATTATGACAAGTCAAAGTTCTCGTTTGAGGGTGAGATAAAAAGTAAAATAAATACAACAATCAAAACCTCGAAACTCGTGGTGTTGGATGCGATCCTTACAGAATAAATATTGAACCAACCATAAATAAAAAGCCACACGAAAACATTTCCACATCACAGTTTGAATAGTTGGACAACTTTTATTTTCATTCCACGAAACCAGAGATAGCATTCGCTGCTTTCGTGGTGTCAAGTGAATCATTCGCCAAAATTTGAAAAGTGAGTCAATTCGCGTAATCATCACGTCTCTATATGGGCTTTCCAAATCTAAAGTCATCTTACCCTAATACTCACTTTTAGATAACCTCTCGAAAGCAATCATAACAAATCGTAAACTAGGGCTATTTTATAGGCACATATTACGTTATTAGCGGTTATCCACAGGCATATTGGGAATAGCAACACTTATATGAGTATCATCAACGATTTTCTGAATGGTTAATCATGGCTGTATTCCAACGTATTGTACGTTGCCGGGTAGGCTGCCGTTGAATTGGTGGTAAAAATAGGAACAGAAACAGAACTCCCCATTTTAACGGGCAATTAATGAATTGGCAGCAATTCTTCCTCCAATCGAGCGGGTAGTGGACACACGGGTGATTAGTATTTTAGCCAATGTGTCCGTTACGATTGGGGAAGCGAGTTTGGTGTAGGTTGTCGTTCACTTTGACAACTTGAACTGAGACAATAAAGTCTTATAGGAAACTTTTTCACCCTATTGTACTTGAGGGTTAAAAAAAGATGAAATATGATTACCTACTTTTGAACATTAACATAACTCCTGAATTGGCAGTTGGATTTCTTCACTGCAAAAGTGATTTAAATAGCGTACATTTGTGCTCTTTGTTTTTTGATAATTGTGCATCATTTTTTCTCAAGTTCTCAAAAAACTCTTCCGTTTTAGAATCGGTATCGATTTTGATCATTGGTCGTCTGGTTCTGGAAATATTCTGTATATCATTGGGAATAGAGTTTTCAAATTTCCCGGGATTTGATTTCCCGGGGAACGGGAAATAAAATTACCATTTCCCGGGAAATCCCGGGATCCCGGGAAATTCCGGAAACGTGAAAATAAAGCAAATTTGGTGGAATTTTATTTTTCAAATTATTCGTATTTCGTGTAGGGTCGGTGTTCCCTTAGTAGACAGTCCCCTATAGACGCACTTGTAGCTTTTTACGACCGTTTTGCTACAAATCGTTGCAATTGCTTTTTGACATGAAGCTCAGAAACCACTTACCTAAGTACCATTGATACACAACTAGATTTTGACAAAAAAAAAATGATCGAAATACGCATCCATAGGAAACTTATTGTTCCTATAGTAGCACTACTAAGAAAAACTATTTTTCATAAAGCAAAATAATTAATTAAATTATAACTTTTTTATATCAATCAAAAGCTTTTGATCCATCTTTTAAAGCAAAAATGTAAGTTTTGTAAAAACATGATTTTGATTTGTATTTTGCTTTGTATTATAGGCTATAGTAGCCCACCGACAATAAACACAAAATTTTTTTTTCATATTTTTGTGTTTTTTTTTTTTACAAATCCGTGATAAAAAGCTTTCAGATGTTAAAACAATGCAGGGTGGCCACCGAACCGGGAGAAACGAGAAAAGCGGGAAAAAGACGGAAAAACCGGGAATTTGAGATGACTACCGGGAAAATCGTGTTGAACGAAATTTTGGAGCTACAGACCAGAAGTCGTAGAAAACCGTTATGTTCGAATAACACATTAGAATGTTTAATTTTTTAATGAATTAGTTTCTACTTTCTACACTATATGTCTTAAGAATGTTCGACTATCCTCACAACATCGTTAACCATGTTTCGAAATATTTTTCAAATCTTTCCAATACTGTCAAGGTAACATTTTTTAACCTTTTCTCTAATATTTTTGACTCGATGTTTTGAATCAAGGTTCATTTTTTTTTCTTACAATTAATTACAATTAACTCTCCCTTTAAGTTACTCGATATTCCGTACCTCGATATCGAGTTAGAGAACCATAGTAAAAGTTGGTTTTCATGGCTAACTCGATGGTCCCTTGGATCGCAGTTGCACTGGTTTTATGTTCTGTAACTCGATACCTCTCTAACTCGATGGTCCCTTCAATAACGAGTTAGGGAGAACTGACTGTATTTTAAAAAAGTATCTAATATTTCATTCTTCAAAAAATTGACAAAAATAATAAATAAGGTAGAGATACATGCTTCTACATGTGTGACTTCCTTAAATTTCCACCTTAAACTTCACACTTAGAATAAATCACAATTTTTGTGCATTTTCACCGAATATTGATGTTTTATTTCATCGATCAATCCATGAAGCTGGAAAAGTTCAGCTGTCAAAAGTATTGAATAGTTCGGAGATATTTTACGAATTTCCGGTGATTTCTTCTTCTGAATAGCGAGAACAATTTTAGACATGTGATGATTGAAGTGAAGTCCAATATATTTATATAAATATACAAAAAATAAAAACTTTAGCAGAATTCGTAATTATAAATACACCGGCCACACCTTATGATTTCACAGATTTTCAGTGTAAATTTCGGTATATGGTAAAAAGATTGATTTTCATCGAGCTTCATGTCAGTTTCACAAACTTTTGTAAAATTTTAGCTTTCACCGAATTTTTGACAGTTATGTAGAAACCACTGTTGTTCCACAAAAAAATCTGTTGAATTTCACAGATTTTTCTTTCATTCTAAGTGTGTTGTTTGCTTTGGAGAACTCTTTACTTTCATAAAGAAAAGATCAAAAGATTAGAAATTGAGTTGAAATATCTTCAATTAGCTATATCAAAAACCGGGAAAATGTTGGCGATTGTACCGGGAAAACCGGAAAAAGCGGGAATTTCAAAATGAAAATATGGTGGCCACCCTGCAATGTCACTGGCTTTATTTTTCGATTTTATTCGAATATTTGTTCTTAGTCAAGCGGCTTCATCGACCCTATATGTATTTTATACTAGTAAATTTGTTGGTTACATCCATGAAAACCTTATAAGCCCACTGAATTCATAGAAAAGATCCCTTGAAAATTCCTTTATTTTATATAGCAAAATTCGTCAAAAACGATATCTATTTTGTGAACAACTATTTCATTACAAAAAAAAAAAACAAAAAAATCAGCATCGAAATATAACTAGTGATGTAGTGAGTTCATTGGTTAGAATTATATGATAAGTAAATGGTGCAATGGTTTTTGTTTGAAAATAGATAGTAATTTCTTTTTTTATAAAGTTACCCGGGAAATATGAAAATCCCGGGAAATACGGGAATCCCGGGAAACAGAACATCATTTCCCGGGAAACGGGAATGAAAACTCTAATTGGGAAACCGACGCGTGAATATCTTATTTTCGTTTCCAAAACAATTCTTTGATGAGAGTCTCTTGTCAACAAATGATACAATTAGATGCAATTGTTTTCAAGTAATGCACAGTCTAGCCATATAAACTTCACTTAGAGGCACAAATATTACGAAGAAAGCAGCGTACAACAGTGCAATTTAGATGGTAGCTAGTAGTGATCCTTTATAGAGAGATAAGCGGAAGTAAAATGGAATGATTTGCCAACAGACCAGCAGTGCTGATTTTGTTCGGCGTCGAGAATAATATTGTAACACGGACATGACTTCCTCATTGCTAAAAAGTGTATTTTGTTTCGTTATAGATCTTTGAGCTACATATCCAAACTAAAAAACAGCCAAAAAAATCGCATTGACAAAAATTTAAAAAAGAAAATATTTATTTTTTTTGCTTCATGCAAAATTACTTTTACCGAAATAATTTCAAGCGGATTACATTACTCTTCAAGAAAAATTAAAAACAAACATAACGCATGTTCGTTTGGCTCACACTTTGACAGCTCTCGCTGCTCGATTGGCTCACACTTTGACAGAAACGTCAGCTTCCGCGAATCTCTCTTATAAAGGATTACTAGTAGCTAGCAGAAAGCTCAAAAATTGAAATAATAGTTCTTTTAAAAATATAAGTACCGTAAAATCGGGTGAAATTGATCATCGTGTCGCACGATTTTATTTCTTATTTATAGAGCACGAAAATCAATTCAACCTATAGTAAATGAACGTTGTTTCACAGACAAACAGACGTAACACTCTAATTATTTCCATCGTACAGCAGAATAGCGCCCAATTCTAATATTTGGTAGTTGGCCGACTGGCCACTCGTGGCGCTCGCATCACTTTTGTTCGAAATTGACGTTTGCTCACTACCGCCACCTAGTTCACGGTTGGCCAAATGAAGTATTTTTAGCACTGGGCGTAATGTTCACGTGACTATATTTTAAATTGATAATTATTCTAGCTGTTACGTCTGTTTGTCTGTGGTTTTTTGTCAAATTGTATGTCGTGAAGTTGATTGTGTTACACAATGTTTATTTCTATGAAATAATGGAAAATTCCATTATCGTGTTCGGTGTGGTTTTAAACAAGGATTTGGGCATGGTGTCAATCTAAAAGTGTCTGAGGATACTTGAAATGTAACCCAAAACAGATTTTATCATTGAAATTCGTACCAATTTTCTTATTTTGTTAAAATTATTGAATTTTTGATAAATATCAGAAGATTCCTTCGGAAATTGCCTACTTTTAGGCGTTTTCTGTGGTATTCTTGAAATTTAATTGTTTATTATTTCCGTATATCTTGCATTGTTAAGAATTTTGCAAGCATATATGGATTCACGGAGCCCAAATTAATAAAATAAAGTTGTTTTCAAACATAACAATAATCGTTAATCGTAGTGATGAATTTCACACCAAAATAGGATCTCTTGATTTTTTATTTTAGAGGCGATTTTCAGTACTTCAATCACATCTGTATGAAACTTTCGATATATGAGCCAAAGAGGCTCTCCGTCGTACTTGTTTTCCTGCATTCAGTTGTTTGGTATTGACAACATAAGCATAAGCATAAGCATAAGCATAGATGACCGTACAATTCGTAGTTGGTACTCCGTGATTGACCAGAACAATTGAAGTTGCACAGGGAATTAATGAATGGGGCTTGGGATTAGCTTACCATTCTTCAATGTGCACAAATCGAGAGCTCAAATTTAAAAGTCAATAACGGCGCCGGCCACGTCCTTTCGGTCATCGGGGAAGGGAAGGAATGTTAGTGTGACTACCATTGTTACTAGAGACCGAGATTACCTCTGCATCTCCACGGTTGTCATGGAGAGGATATTGGGTTAGTGGGATAAGGTAAAGATCTGGGAGTCACCAATGTTTGGTGATGCGATCCATGATATAATCACGCCTAACCGGATTCGCGAAATAATTCGATAATCGCATTAAACGCCGAACAAGTGTTCGTCACTCGCCCACGCAAGAGCAAGCGACGCGATCAATAGATCAAACACTACTAGCGATCCGCGGCGCTTTTTCATTTCTCTGAGCGAACGACGCGCGACAAGTTTGATCCTGCCCCCATCGCCCGCCCCCGCAGGAGCAAGCGTCAAGGCCGAAGGATCAAACACTACTAACGAACCGATCACTTTTCCACCGCTTCACTACCGACGTGCGACATGTTTGATCCTGCCCTCATCACCCGCCCCAGCAGGAGCAAGTGTCAAGGTCGAAGGATCAAACACTACTCTCAGTTGTTTGGTATTGACAACACCATAGAAATCAGACATGGAAAACATTAAAAAATGATCAATTCAGCAGAAATTACGGTAGTGTTGAAGTCAGCTATTGTGACGACCATCTCTGGGTTCTAAGATGTTTTGCTATAAAATACGTCAAAGCAGCAAGATTATATTAAATCAGGGTTTCTCAACCGGTGGTCCGCGGAATATAATAAATGGACGCTGTCTTATTACCCAGTGGCAAATTTTGCGTCTTTCAAATATTTTTAAGCCGTAACCTTTTTTGTTTCTTTCAATTGTGATAATACTGGGAAATTACCTTTAATGTCATTCTTACATAGCAAGCCAGAGATGATTACCTAAATAGACTGGCCCAGCTCAGTATGGGAGAAAAATAAAGTTGTATAATTCCACGGGGCACCCCCCAGGATTATTCCTTAGGGTTAGAGGAAGACCTCCTGAAAATTTCAGCTCATTTGGTCGTTCCATGCGCTGGCGCAATTGAATTGAAGTTAATATGGGAATTTCAGCTCAAACACATGGGAAATAGAACATCATCTCCTGTTCGGGTCAGGAAAATGGTTGATCGCGTTCAATTGAACTCAGAATGTCAAAAACACTACTCGATACCATAGTGAACAATATTGTAGAAGGTTGTATGATGATTAACATTGAGAAAGTTGGTGTTTTAGCCATATTAAGTAGATTTGCAATTCTGCTTAGTATTTCTGCAACATAGCTGGGTGGTAGCCACTAAGCGCATCATAGTCACCTATGACGTTGGACGAGCTACGGTACAAGGTGCATGCATATAATTGATTGTACGGGAGTGCTGATCTTAGCCTCACTTTCAACAACTGATAGGTTAATGAAAATGAGCTTAAATCCAGATACAACCTTCCGCAACTATGTTCATTAGGGTTTCAACTAGTGAATTTGTCATTCTGGGCTCAATTGAACGCGAACAACTTGTATACGGAACGAAACAGTGACATAGGGTCAATTTTCAATATATTTGGAACGTATATTCCATACAAACTTCGAATTGAATGCGCCAGCTGGGGGAGCAACCAAATGAGTTGAAATTTTGAGAGAGCATTTTTCTTACCCTAAGGCACATATCTAGGGGGTGCCCCGTCGAGTTTTACAACTTTTTTGTTTAAGGGCCAGTCTATTACCTAAATTACTTGAAAATAATTTATTTTTTGGCAGATTTTGTCAGCTTCCTGACAAGATCCTCTAAGCATTTATCAGAACTTTGTTGGTTATTGGAAGTAGTGATCAAAGCAAGTTTTTAACAGCTTTTACAAAAACTATTCGTGGCAGTCTTGTGAATCTTTCATTAAATTTTCAAGTAAAATTTTCGATCGATTTTTGTCACAGTGATCTTTGGTATATTTCTGCGAAGATTCCTCTTGGACATCTGACAAAGTTTTTGAAGTTTTCTTGGCGAAACTTTTGACTAATTCTCCCCAGAGCAGAATATAGCAGAGCATAGAAGCCCATTAGCAAGTCTCTTAAAATGTTCAATGCAGAGCAACCAGAGCTGACGATTTCTGATAAATCTTCAAATGGGTCCTTGGTAGGGCAATTTTGGCAAATTTTCTTGCGCAAATGACAGCTATATCACATTCAAACTTCAATTTGAACCTAAAAGTTTTTAGGTTTTTTTTTTCAACGAACTCGGGCTAAACCGAATTGGTACGAGTAGCTCAATAATAATTGGAGTAAATTTATACGCTCATTTGTCTTATCAAACATCGAAATAAGTGACCTAAGGGTCAAACTATTGAAAAACAATCAACTAACTATTGAAAAACGATCATTTTTTTATAATGGTTTTGAATAATATAGCTTATTTGGAACAACTTTTGTTAGAAACGCCATTTTGATAGTTAGATTATCGAACAAAGCTGTGGGAAAGAAAGGGTAAACCAACAAGACTTAAGGCTTAGTAGCCCGTCATTCCTTTTGGCATCAATGATGACTTTTCAGCTTGCATTTCAAAGTGATAAAACTCAGTCTTGAAAGTTTATATTGACTTGAAAAAGTATCACTGTATGCGCTAACATGCATAAAGTATGCTGATACTTTTTCAGCTGTGTCAGTGCAAAACCAAATGATTTTCTTTGATTCGAAATCGTGAGATGAATTAGCATCAATCATCAACGACGCGTACAAATTTCAATGACGGCCTACTTCGCCTTAAAAGATCGTAAGATCAGTAAGAGTATCCATCGATTTCAAGAAAATGTTAAACTTGTTTTCTAGATCAAGTGGTCAATAGTACTGTGATTCTTGACATCTTCAGTAATAGTTTTTCTGACTAATTTCATGAATATAATAAAAATTAGGCTTTGTTTTCCTATTTTTTTTGTTTTAGAGAAAAAATGGAAAACAAAAACATGAAAGGATATCGTTTTCAGAGTAACTAAAAGAGGCTTCCTGCTTCAACTCAGGGAAAATTGTGTAAACAATCGTGGGCATTTAACTTTCTAGTGGACATGAATGAAACAGTCATAAAAAGAGATTGTACCCCGTTTGGCTTAAAGTCGTTTGGTATAAGGTCATTTGGCATAAAGTCGCTTTACATAGAAAGTAATTTAAAATGAGCTGATTCGAACACAATATATTTCATATACAATTAGCGATTTATTATGCGTCTTTGAAAATCGAAAAATTGTGTTTTTTTTCTTGAATATCAACATAATTCGAAGGGGCCTTCCTTAGCCGAGTGGTTAGAGTCCGCGGCTACAAAGCAAAGCCATGCTGAAGGTGGCTGGGTTCGATTCCCGGTCGGTCCAGGATCATTTCGTATTGGAAATTTCCTTGACTTCCCTGGGCATAGAGTATCATCGTACCTGCCACACGATATACGAATACAAATATGGCAACTAAGGCAAAGAAAGCTCTTAGTTAATAACTACTAAAGAACACTGTGCTGAGAACCAACCCCCCCTCAAAGCCGAAAAATTATAAGGCTTGCTAACTATATTTTTGAAATTCAACACCACACATCATACAAATACATAGCAGCAACTTAGTTTGATTTGTATTGACACTGGAAATGCAGTGGTTTTCACAGTTATATTATTCTAAAAAGTGTTTTTTAAAATCTTGATCTCTAGAGGAAGCTTGATAAAAACAAACTTTTTTGAGAATTGTTACTACAGTAATCTAATAAATAACAACATTTTCTAACCTTTTTAAAAAACAAACCGAAGGCGTTGTGTTAACAGTCTGTTATATCTTCAGATATATTGGAACCAAGTCATGCACTGTCCAAAATATCAAAATTCTTATAGTTGCCACAGAATTTTGCCAAATTTTGTGACCTTTCGAGCATACGAATTCCTTGATTTTTAAAGATTAGGGAGAAGAAAAATCTGCGAATGTTATTGAAGTATTTAGGTGCCGGTGGAAGCATTTCGACCTTATTAGGAATTTCAACAATTTTGATATTTTGTAAGATTGAATCATAAACTTCATTCTATTTTTTGAGTAAATTTTAAAAGTAGGGCGTTCATTCAAAACATGTTGGAAAATTTTGACTTGGATTTGTACATGAAATCTTCACAATGAAGGCAAAAATTATTTTTGACCTTTGGACTCGACTTTCTAGATTGCCAATTCTGTAAGATTTGACTATTAGTTTTCTATCGAAAGTTGAATTTTGCAATGCTGAACGACCTACTGCAACAATAGTGGCAATGATTTATATCACAAATTGCTGCTAATCACTCTTATTTATTGTAATCTTTTTTAGTTAATTTTACTATGCAAAAATATAAATCAGTCTTAAATTCTTCTTAACGATTTTTTTCTTCGAAAAATATCTTCTTAACAAGTATTATAAAATTTGGAAACCCCACTAGTGTATAAATGTGAACTAATGTATAAATATTTCTTATAAAAATTTGATAAAATAAAGATTTTCTTTATTTTAAAACTATCAAAACATGTAAAATAGAACTTATAAAAGAGTAAGAGTAGTATCATTCTTACTATACATAATTACATAACATTTGTTTAGGCTGGAGAATAGATTTTTTATTGGTCCTCTATCACTTGGGGCAAAATTTCAAGACCCTCATACTCAATATATAGCAATCAGAAAAATCGAAACAAATAACATTTTGAAGTATATTAGTCTCTCGTTTGTTTCCACAGAAAAAAGTAAGAATTACATCATTCACGTTAGCTGACCATAACAATGAAGTTAACTATTGATTTCTCTGTATCCACACCCCCAGTGTTGTTTAGACTCATTTCCTGATGCTGATGAATAAACTAGGAAAACTAGGAAACTTTTGCCCCACCTTTATATATAGAATGAAGTGTTGTCCTGTTTGAAAAATGTTTCTAATGAACGAACACTAAGTTTATAGAACGAATGCTTATAAAATATATACAATCAGTGAAATACATGGTTTTTGAAACAATAACAATTATATAACAAGAAATAAATTATAAGAATAATGAAGAGCATTCAGAGTCCCTTCGACAACGAATATGCACCGAGAATAATTGAATGAGCGAACAACATCGTCGGGACCGGTTTTTATGACTGATTAGTTCCAAGCACACCACCATCACCATTATCATCATCGCCGCCGCAGTTTTCTTTCACGCCGTAGAAACTGCCTCCAAACCGGGGCTCGTTTTATGCGGGTAGGTTATACACATTCATTAGTAGTCATCGAAAGACAGCCCTTATGACGCCAGCAAAGTTCAGTTTCACCCCACCCCATTCCAAGTCATTAGAGGAGACTGGGACGCTGCTATTGCCACAAAGATCAACCCCAGATCCAAAGAACACGCCTAGGCTGCGCCGCAACTGGACTGGTTTTTGGAGTGTGGCAAGTCGGGTTTTATGACATTAATCAAACATCATTATCACACGCGTATCTGCCTTTTTTTCCTATTAGGCCGAATTCGTGAGGAGCTGAGCAAGTGCTGTTTTTCGCAGACGCCCTAGTTCGACACCCAGTTCAACCGCACAAGGCCTTGGGTTTTGGAAGATTGCAGTGGTTCGAACACTGAAAAAGTAGTGCAGGAGAAACCCAGAACCCAAAATCATTTTTTACTTTATTTTAATTTTATTAGAGAGATTTTCAGCCAGAGGCTGGTTCATCTCTGTGATTCCAAAATCATTAGTAAACGAAGTTTTGTCATTATAAATATAGTGATTTTATGAAATATCAGTTTAATACGAATCATGGACTAAAATAAGTAGCCGTAGCGGCAATAGCACAACTATACAGCAAGACCACGCTGAGAGTCGTCGTGAGTTCGAATCCCGCCGGTTGAGGATATTTTCGGGTTAAAAATTTCTCCGGTTTCAAGAGCATAGCGTAACTCCGTGCTTGTTACGCAAATATACACATGCAAAATGATCAATTGACAAAGAAAGTTCTCCGTTAGTACACAGAAAAAAAATCTGAATATTATCCATAGTAGAATTACAAAAAATCGTTGAAAGTAGGTACTCGTATTCGTACATCAGACGTAAAAATAAGCGTTTCGTAATGCACACGCATCTTCCCCAGAAGTAATTTGAAACTACGCCAATGTTTTGATTTGTCTTCCAATGTATTTAAATTTGTGTGTTGCGCATTGAGATTTTAGCAAACTATGCTTTAATTTTACACGAACAGAGCGTGACCGAGATTGCCGCTGGTGCGGCCTCTGCAACCTCCGCAGCAGCAGGCAGCCATATTGAAAATGTGTTTGCAACGTATTGTGAAGGTTTGAAGTTATTCTTGATTTATTTTGTGCAATTGTGTTTAGTAACAATGATTCTTGTGTGTAATAAATTAGGAGGTTTGTGGCAGCAGACAGTGCGTAAAACATATACGGAACATACATTTTTCGAGCGATTGTCCTGGGAGAAAGCGGTGCAACTGTGAGGTGCTTGACGGAGAGTTAATAAGTGTAGTGCTCAATAATTTGTGATTTAATGAAGAAATAAATAGTGTTTTCATTCAAACTTATGTATATCCTTTCCTTATAATTGAGAAAGAAGCATTCATGTGGTTGTATCCATTTACTGAAAATCGGCTCTTCCACCTTGATTTGTTTTCCGCTTGTTCGTTTCTCATAGCAAACAAGAAACATCAGAACCCACGATGTAATTTTACGCGTTGATTAAAATTTACATGTGCTACCAAATCGAAGGTTCTAAATTTAGTTGTCAGCTGAATTTCGCGCTATCTGTGGCATTCCCTTCATGTGCATTATAAATAGCTTAAATTTACATGGATTTTTAATACTGTGTATTTTTGGAAGTGCTCAGAAGAACGCTATGCTGTAAAACAGCCTCGTGAGCCATTTAGTAAGGACGTAACACTAGAAATCAAAAATAAACTAAATATACCAGTACAGTCTACTTTCCACATCTCTATGTTCGACATCTCGATATCTCTCCCTATGTCGATGATTGTTTCGGTCCCTTCATTCTGCATACGATTTCTCTCTCCATATTTCGATATCGTCCTTATCTCGATATCTCCATATCTCGATGTGTTCCTGTTGATTTTTTGTTCCCAATTTTCTCTCCATATGTCAATCGAACATTATAAAAGGTTACTAGACCAGATTCAAGTGATTCAGAACAATTTGGAAACTCGAAATGTTTGTTTGTTTATTATTTTCCTACACAGAAAAAAAATCTGAATATTATCCATAGTAGAATTACAAAAAATCGTTGAAAGTAGGTACTCGTATTCGTACATCAGACGTAAAAATAAGCGTTTCGTAATGCACACGCATCTTCCCCAGAAGTAATTTGAAACTACGCCAATGTTTTGATTTGTCTTCCAATGTATTTAAATTTGTGTGTTGCGCATTGAGATTTTAGCAAACTATGCTTTAATTTTACACGAACAGAGCGTGACCGAGATTGCCGCTGGTGCGGCCTCTGCAACCTCCGCAGCAGCAGGCAGCCATATTGAAAATGTGTTTGCAACGTATTGTGAAGGTTTGAAGTTATTCTTGATTTATTTTGTGCAATTGTGTTTAGTAACAATGATTCTTGTGTGTAATAAATTAGGAGGTTTGTGGCAGCAGACAGTGCGTAAAACATATACGGAACATACATTTTTCGAGCGATTGTCCTGGGAGAAAGCGGTGCAACTGTGAGGTGCTTGACGGAGAGTTAATAAGTGTAGTGCTCAATAATTTGTGATTTAATGAAGAAATAAATAGTGTTTTCATTCAAACTTATGTATATCCTTTCCTTATAATTGAGAAAGAAGCATTCATGTGGTTGTATCCATTTACTGAAAATCGGCTCTTCCACCTTGATTTGTTTTCCGCTTGTTCGTTTCTCATAGCAAACAAGAAACATCAGAACCCACGATGTAATTTTACGCGTTGATTAAAATTTACATGTGCTACCAAATCGAAGGTTCTAAATTTAGTTGTCAGCTGAATTTCGCGCTATCTGTGGCATTCCCTTCATGTGCATTATAAATAGCTTAAATTTACATGGATTTTTAATACTGTGTAGTAACGGAGTGATTGTCAATATAGTGTTCATTAAATTAATGTTCTTTGTCTCTCCCTATCTCGATGGTCCCTTCGATATCGAGATGTGGACAGCCGACTGTATTTAAATACTAAAAGGACACTTTAATTGACAATGATATATTGCGTTACGCAGCCATTAACGACGCTGCCGAAAGCGTTGTCGGATATGTGGAACGGAGCTCAAGAAACGATTGGTTCGACGAGGAGTGCCAGGAGGAGGAGAATACAGCGCGGGCTGCAATGCTGCAGCATGGTACGCGGCAAAACGTGGAACGATACAGACTGAAGCGGAAACAGCAAACCCGCCTATTCCGGGACAAAAAGCGCCGCCTGGAAGAGTTGGAATGCCAAGAGATGGAGTAGCTGTACCGTTCTCAATAAACGCGGAAGTTCTATGAGAAGCTCAACACATCCCGCAAAGGTTTCGTGCCGCGAGCTGAGATGTGCCGGGATAAGGATGGGAGCATATTGACGGACGGACGCGATGTGATCGAAAGGTGGATTACGATGAACACCTGAATGCGCAGAGAACACAGGCACAGAAGGTGAGGACAGCGAAGGCGCTGGCTACGTCAGCACAGCGGACAGCAGAAATCAACCAGCACCCACTATGGGGGAAGTTAAGGATGCCATTCAACAGCTCAAGAACAACAAGGCCGCTGGCAAGGATGGTATCGGAGCCGAACTCATCAAGATGGGCCCGGACAGGTTGGCCGCTTGTCTGCATCGGCTGATAGTCAGAATCTGGGAAACGGAACAGCTACCGGAGGAGTGGAAGCAAGGCGTTATTTGCCCTATCTACAAAAAGGGCGACAAACTGGAGTGTGAAAATTATCGTGCAATCACCATCCTAAACGCCGCCTACAAAGTGCTATCGCAGATTCTCTTCCGTCGTCTATCACCTATAGCAAACGAGTTCGTGGGAAGTTATCAAGCAGGTTTCATCGACGGCCGCTCGACAACGGACCAGATCATTTCCGTGCGGCAAATCCTCCAGAAATGGACGAGAACAGCTTTCCCGGGAAGCTCACAAGATTGATCAGAGCAACTGCGTGAAGATCTCGGGAGAACACTCCAGTTCGTTCGAGTCTCGGCGGGGACTACGACAGGGCGACGGACTTTCGTGCCTGTTGTTCAATATTACACTTGAAGGTGTCATGCGGAGAGTCGGACTTTACAGTCGAGGCACAATTTTCACGAGATCCGGACAATTTGTTTGCTTCGCGGACGACATGGATATTATTGGGAGAAAACTTGAAACGATGGCAGATTTGTTCACCCGCCTGAAACGCGAAGCAACAAGAGTCGGGCTAATGGTGAATGCGTCGAAAACAAAGTACATACTGGTTGGCGGAACTGAGCGCGACAGGGTCCGCCTAGGAAGCAGTGTTACGATAGACGGGGATACCTTCGAGGTGGTGGACGAGTTCGTCTACCTCGGATCCTTGTTGACGGCTGACAACAATGTTAGTCGGGAAATACGAAGGCGCATCATCAGCGGAAGTCGTGCCTACTATGGGCTCCATAAGAAACTGCGGTCAAGAAAGATTCACCCCCGCACCAAATGCACGATGTACAAAACGCTCATAAGCCCGGTAGTCCTCTATGGGCATGAGGCGTGGACTATGCTCGAGGAGGACTTGCAAGCTCTTGGGGTTTTCGAACGCCGAGAACTAAGGACGATCTTCGGCGGCGTGCAGGAGAACGGCGTGTGGCGGCGAAGGATGAACTACGAGCTCGCTCAACTCTACGACGAACCCAGTATCGTGAAGGTAGCTAAAGCTGGAAGGATACGCTGGGCAGGGCATGTTGCAAGAATGCCGGACAACAACCCTGTAAAGATGGTGTTCGCTACGAATCCGGTCGGAACAAGAAGGCGTACGGCGCAACGAGCTAGGTGGATTGACCAGGTGCACCAGGACCTGGAGAGCGTGGGTCACAGTCGAGGATGGAGAGAAGCGGCCATGAACCGAGTGAATTGGCGAAATATTGTTGGCGAGGTCAAGATAATTGATGTAAAGCCAAATAAGTAGGGTAGAAGCAGCGGTTTTTGCCGTACGCCAGTTTTAGCCATAGTGGATTATACACCGTTTTACATAGCTAATCAGAGAGAAACCTGTTGTGTTCAGTAGACCACATTCATATGATAGAGCTACATTTATTTACTCGTCCAAATTGATTAAAAACATGAGAATAACAATTGATTTTCCTTACAGTTTTAACTCCCATGCACCAAATTTGGCCAGGGCACTCCTAATTTGGCCATTCTCATGAGAAATCAATTCTTCTTCTTTCTGGCATTACGTCCCCACTGGGACAGAGCCTGCTTCTCAGCTTAGTGTTCTTATGAGCACTTCCACAGTTATTAACTGAGAGCTTTACTATGCCAATGACCATTTTTGCATGCGTATATCGTGTGGCAAGTACGAAGATACTCTATGCCCAGGGAAGTCGAGAAAATTTCCAACCCGAAAAGATCCTCGACCGGTGGGATTTGAACCCACGACCCTCAGCTTGGTCTTGCTGAATAGCTGCGCGTTTACCGCTACATCTATCTGGGCCCCTATGAGAAATCAATGCAATTGGCCAATTTAGGAACTGCAGTTAAATCTCTGGCCGAAACTGGTTCCGTTGGCCTATATTGACCAACGGGATTTTCAAAGCGAAAAAATGGTTTTAGCTCAGTTTTGATATTTTACACACATAATATGGATTGAAAGCTTGCATTTGACATATTTGTAGTATAGATACGGCTTCCTATTTATTTTTTATTGACATTTTCTCTTAGGCTGGCCAAAATTCGTGCTTTTACCCTAAGCACGTATATTGCGTTTCGTTAGAATCGGCATATTTTGAGTAGCAGCTGATTTTTTCTCAAATAATCCTTCCAAAATTCTAGGCAGATCATGTGTCCTTACTGCTTCAAATGAAAAGAACAGTTTTTTTTTCAGAAAATCAAACATAACTACATCGTTTTTGTTAATTTTGAAACCATTTAAAAAGTAGGTCTCAATTTACGCGACTGTCGGAAATGCAAAACAAGTTTTTTTTAATTCCATGTAATTCGTCGCCGTTATATAAACGACACCTAACCCGTCTGGACAACGATTTTTTTGGAAAATACTGCGGAATAGAAAATATTTTAAATCAATATCGAAAAAGCCCAAAAAACTCGCTATGCAATTTGAAATTGTGTACAATTTCACATCAGGTCTCACTAGTTCAATTGAAAATAAAGTTACTCTGGATTTTATAAGCATTTTCAATCAAGATATCGTTTTCGACAATTTAATTTATCCTGACGTCCAATCAAAATGTGGTCTTCGGCAAAGTTGTAGCTGAAAGGATTTCACATGAGAAAAGTTTGTTCACTTTCCCATATTATATTTAAATACCAAGAGATGGAGGGCTGAACACAAAAGGTTGACGTTGTGACTAGTAATCTCCATATAAACTTTGAAGCCATTTAAAGTTTATATGGAGATTACTATGCACAACGTAGGGCGATTCAAATTTTAAAAATGTTTGAATATCCTATCTCCCATATGTTCCTTACCATCCGTACCATAAAAATAGTGTTCTTTGAAATTTTCAGCTTTCTAGGTGGTGATTTAAAGGTGGCCCAAAGACAATGTAGGTTTATATGGAAATTACTATGGAGAAATTTTGGGAAATGTTTCAAACACGCTAGTACTGTAATTTAAGTAGAACCTTATCATCCCATATTGAAAACTCACTCTTCAAACCTTAACCTCGATATTTTTGCACCATTTTTTCAAAAAACTCTTCTAGTTGAGGAAGCCGGGTCGATATTAATCATTGGTGATGTGGTTTTGAAAATATTCTGATATTCCTTGGGGGACCGAGATTTTTCATATAAAATGTATTTGGCGGCTATTTTGTTTTTGGTCAAGTTATCAAAAAATAAAATGTGTACTATACAATACCAAGTATTGAAGAGCTACTCTGAAAAAATCATACAAATCGGCTCAGTATTCTTGTAGAAATCTGAAAATTACGCTATGAGGCTTTTTAGAGTTTTCAAGATCTTTAGTTGTCCAGGGTGGTATCAGAAACATAAATGCTCATTACTCAAAGACGGCTGCACCAAATCGCTTCATTTTTTCACAACATACTAGCATTAATGTATCATTTCGAGGAGTAAATATCCGAATACGATGAAAATTCTGTAGCCTGAGATATTTACGTGGGTTATGGCTACGCGTCGGTCCCCCAAGAAATTTTGGAATATCTCCGGATCCAGATGACCAATTATCAATATCGACACATATTCGAAAACTTAAAGAGTTTTTTGAGAACTTGTGAAAGAATGTTGCGAAAATATCGAAAAACAAAAAAGTTATCGCGATTTGAATATTTTATTAGCGGTAAAAATGAAGCTGCCGGTAAAGGGGTTAAGGAACAAAACCATTTCAGCAGATTCAACTGGGTTGACAGTTGGCGATTGATAAGAATAAAAGGAAGAAAACATTGTATGACAGTTTGAGAAGCATAAAACTCAGAATAAATACACGGAATGCTGTCTTATCAGTTCAACTACCAAAATAGAGACTCGTAGTTTATTATAAATAGATGGGATGTACATAAATAGATCATTTTTCGACTTTACTGTTATTATATCACAGTTCTTTTAAATGAAATTTCCCCCAAGTCCTGAACATAACTTTCATCGGTATTTGAATGTAGGACGAAAGAAATCCGTCGAGCGACGAATTGATGCGCCTCTACTGAAACATATCAAAGATTTTTATCAAATCTGCCACTTTGAGCCACTATGGCTAGTCCATTGGCTAAACATCGGCCTTTTTTCACTGGATGGTAAAACGCCACAGCTGAACCGTGCTTTCCATGGTCGCGGTTTGCGTGTTATCACAAATGGCGTACGTGAGACTGTACGATTACAGCTGCGAACAAGAGACGACCAAAGTCCCACGCTATGAGCAGCAGATATGTGCTGCCTCGCTTACTCTATCGTTGGCATCCGCTGACGCAGCAATGTGGAATGGGTAGCGAGCGCGCATGCGATTGGCTGGCAGGTACAGAAATGTCCGCCGTGGGCCCGTTGATTGGCCCAACAATGGCTGTTGGCAACGCCCCTTGTCGAGTGCCAAAGTAAACACGGGTAATAATCTTACCCGTCAGTCTGAGGCCGTGGTTCGTTGGGTAAAGTTGTGTTTCGTTTGTGCTCCGGAGGATTTCGAGTTTTTGAAGCCATTGGGACAGTTCATATCTACCTACGGCTAACGGTTGCCGCATAGCTCCAAGGCTTTTCGAGCGCTCCAGACGAGTGTACCACGGATTAAGACAGTGAAAGCTTATTTATTGCCCAATTGTTACGTTTAATAATTTGATTGACAATAAAGTGTACTTACGGGAGTCCAATGGACCAAGGTGTCGCTTGGAGATTACTTGCCGATATGTTGTGATTTATGATGATCCTGTAAACTGGAAAACAAATTGTGCTAGAAGAACAATGATGGTGAAGATGGAAAGTGAATTATAGTAATTATTAGAAAACGTTGTAGCTGATTGGATTAACCTGAAGTGACGAATTATTAGTGATAAACCGTGAGAATATCTGAATCGATCAAAAATGGTGTCCTACTACAATCACTTTGCTATGTACCCGAAGAACCATAGCGGCAATCTGCCGTATTCTGCATCAGCGGGATGGTATCCGGGAAACTACCAGCATCAACCGCCGCATCCGCAGTTCATCGGCGACGGAGAGTCCTCCCCCCAGCCCATGTATTACCCACATCCCCACGTATTCCACCAGTCCAGTCCGGACTGGAGCGGGCACGAAAATTTCTCCACGCCGCCCCAAACGACGCTGCTTCCCCATGGGGCAAGTTCCGGAGGTCTGCATCTGGGACAAACGACACCGGGCGCCAACAACAACAATAACAACAACGCCGGTGAACACTGTCCCGATGCCCTGCACAGCATACCGTCGCCGCCGATTACCGTTTCCGGTAGCGATATGTCCAGCCCGGGAGCCCCGAACGGATCGTCCTCGCCGCAGATTGCCTCCCGACCGACGCCGGTGAAAAGCCCCTTCGAGTGGATGAAGAAGCAGTCGTACCAGTCACAGCCCAATCCAGGTGAATTTTTTTGAACTTGTTTTTGAAATTTTCTTATATTGCATGCGTTATGTTTTATTTTTTTTTGGATTATGCTTGGATGGAACTGAATTCATAATTGTAATTTGTCTGATCAATCTACATATTTATTTATTTTTTAATATGGGAATTTACGTATTCTTGGCGTTCTAAACCAATGCCATGGCTCTGTTGCAATTTACTTTGACTTACCATGACAAATCATTAGTTTGCCTGTTCATATGCGCTAACAAGTCAGAACAGAATCGTCGATACTTGCTTTGAAATTTGTTTACGATTCCTTGTTTTCATGTGATGACTATTGGCACCCGCATTTTCTTCGGCAAGCTTCCCATAAGAACTGTGGGTTAATTAGTTGTTATATTATCGGCAACTCGAAATCAACTGCATGTGGAGCCTATTTACTTCAATTAAAGACAACTCTGACAAAACTATTCGTTCAGCCTTGTCAATTGTATCATGGTTAACTAACAGAACAAAGAACCAGTGTTGCCAAATTTTTTTCTGACACTTTTCTATCATAAGTTATCCTCCAAAAATCTTGGTAAAAATCTGAATCGCACAAAATAAAAAAAAATGCTGTTTTCTACATCGATAAGAACCTTTGCAAACGTATTATGGTTTGTTCTTGACATGTCAACATTTTTTAATTTGAGTTTTTTTTCTACAAAAAGTTCGTTCAAGATCCATAATTGTTTCTAAAAAATGAAAATACCTTTTTGTTTTGAGTTTTGAGAAGATCTTACCAGAGAAATGGCATTTCCGTGTCCTAAATTCGTGAAATATCCTAATATCTTAAAAATCTCTTCTATCCTGAAAATCACTGATATGTGATCTGTAGGCAACAACAAGAAAAAAATTGTGTTAATTCAGATAAAACAGTGTATGTGGCAGCACTGCAAAGAACCATATGGGTGTATTCATTGTAGTGTTTGGATCGAAAAATACTGTGAATTAAAAGTTTATTTCTAGTTGCCGATAAAAGTCGATCGTCCATAAATCACGGCACCCGAAATTTGGACATCATCCCCCCTCGCCACTATGTCACACATTTTGTATTTATGAAGACTTAGAAAATTGAATATCAATTAGGGGCGAATCGTAACCTTACTTTCAACCTGTTCTACGACATTAAAATCGATATTATAGAAAACCTGCAATAAAAAATATCGACCATTTTAAACCATTTTCTATTCAGTAAATGCGCATTTGTTGTGAAAATTTATGTATTTCTTGTCGTAGAACAGGTAGGTTCGAGGCTAGGGAAACGCCGCTGATATAAATCGTAATCCATCACTGCCGCCCCACACCTTTTCCTAAGAACATGACGTATTTTGTGACGCCGTTCCTTGACACATTTTTTTTTATCAAATATTGATTTCAGACACATTTCAATGTGGCTCACATTGTCATTGTAATGGAAATATGATATCTTTTTAAGTGTGGTTATAAACTTGTTCATTGCATTCATATCATTTTTTGTATTTCGATAAAAAAAAAACAAATTATTGAGAGATAAATTGAGTCACTTAATACGTACCTATTATTTAAAAATTTGAGTAATACTTACCATATATCTAAAATATTATTTTGAACAGTTAGTCTAATTTTACAAACGCATGTATACGTCCAAATGCGAACTATCAACAAACAAACAATCGGTTTGGAACAGTGGTTGCATAGTCTCAATGCCTCAAGCTATATTTAACTGTTAGAATGTTCGAGTATTCTAATACTTTCTCAAATAATTCACCTAGAATTGTCATCAAACAGATTTTTCTGGCTTTTATACAAAGATCTCACAAGAAATTCGCCAAGATAACAAACACTTAAGGAATCTTCAAATGATCACATCTGTTATAAGTACATACTTGCTACGAATCATAGAAGGAGCGCACTATATGTCTTAGGAAGAGTTCAAAACATCGTTGTGATTATACCGACGAAAGTGATAAAAAATATTTGGAGGAATTCATTCATATGGACGCAAAATAATGTATACGTTCGTTCACAATTTCTGAAGAAATATACTGATGATGGCGGTAAAAACCCTTTAAAAATCCTCCAAGGAATTTATTGAAGTTTTTGATAATGATTTCACAAGCACTGACAATCCACTAAAAATCTATTGACGTAAATGCTGATAGCTTTGAGAGATATTAATTATCAAAAATGTTGTTATAGCCATAGTGGTTACCTATTTGGCCATACGTTTAATTTCAAAAAAACTTTCCGCATGTTGTATTTTTTATGGCAGGATTCCTTTGTTCTTGCAACTATGTTTTAAAAAAATCGGTTATTAAAATCGTTATAAATTTGTCTGAATTGCTCCAAACGCATCAAATTTTCCTCATATGCCTCAGAATTGCTTCGTTTCGAAAACTCTTCATTACGCTTATTTAAAGCACTTGAATGTAGTTGAAGTCACTAGGGTGCGGCTTATTTTTCAAAAGTTCTTAAAATAAAAACTTCGTGTGCTCTTCTAAACTCAAATCACATAAAAAGACATATAAAACTTCAAAATTTCAGCTAAAAATATTAACATCTAGAGGTAGCGTAAGTGAATTTTCAAGTCATAAAAAATTGCCTTCAGTGAAATAAACATAACTTTGTTATTTATCAACTAATTTTGAAACTTTTAGCATAATTCTTTTCAAAATTTAATTTATGAAAACTTTGTAGAACACCAAATTTGTCTAAAATCCATACTAGTTTTAGTTAAAAGTAAAACTACTCCAAAATAGTTTTCTCTATTTTTTTTTCCTCATTTTACTAAAATTTTCATCTTTCTTTGACCATAACTTCATGAATACTTAACCGATTCCAAAACATTTTACATGCTTTGAAAGCTAATTTAGTTTGTTTTTAAACTGTTCATATATCATATTTTAGTAAAAAAATGTTTTGACCGAGTTATTCAACCAAAAACGTGATTTTTTAACGAAAAAATGCCAGTTCAAACTTTTGCCAGTTGAACATTATTACTAAAGCTGAAAATACTTTTTCTCATTTGGTAAACCTTTGAAAAGGACTTAGCTACTATTTTTGAATAATTTTGATGCAAAAATATTTTTGCACAAGGTAAAATATATATGCAATATTGAACTCGTAATTAAAACAAGATGCTTTATAAACTAAAGTTTTATAGAAAAAATGTAATTTTCGGCGAAAAAACTTAAACAATAAAAAAAAATTAGGGTAGTTTTTGTTGAATAACTAAGTCAAAACCGTTTTGTATAAAAATGTGTTGTATGAACAGTTTGACAACAACTAAATTTGTTTCAAAAGCATGTAAAAAGATTTGGATTTGGAGTATTTATAAAGTTATGGACAAACAAAGATGAATATTTTAGTAGAATGAGGGAAAATTTGGAGAAAACTATTTTTAACTAAGACTAGTTTCGATTTTGGACAAAGACTAGTTTCTATTTTGGACAAAGTTTTTACTAATTTAGTTTTGAAGATAATTAAGCTAAAAGTTTCAAAATTTGATAGGAGAAAAACAAAGCTATGGTGTATTTACCTAAAGGTCATTTTTTATAACTTGAAAATTCACCTTCAAGACGCTTGCGCCACCTCCAAATCTTAACATTTTTAGCTCAAACTTCGAGGTTTCTTTTTTAATGTGATTTGAGTTCATTAGAGCACAGGAATTTTTGAAAAATAAGCAGCACGCTAGTGTTCACCCATATACTTTTCATGGTATTAGATTGAAATGAGGAGTCCTATTGTTGTACGTTAGGGATGGTACACAAATTATGTCACGCTAAATTTCCGCTTTTTCGCTCCCCCCCTTGTCACGCTTTCCGTATGAGTCCTCCAATTTTTTTTTGTAAGGCTTGTCACGCTTGGCTTGACCCCTCCCCCCTTCGAGCGTGACATAATTTGTGCAATGTATAAGAAATTTCTTTATGGCAAACCTTTTTTTTCGTTGATCATATTGAAAGCTTCTTTTAAAAAAGGAATATCTGAAATTAACGTCAATCTAGATATTTGAATAGTTGATGATTTTTGGATTATTTTCACCAAGATATTCTCCAGGGAATTACATGATCTCAGACATGTAAACACGAGAAAGATATATCTTTGCAATTTCATTTGTAGCCAATTCATCCTAACATATTTTGTGGCCCGGTGCGTAAAACATAAGCATTGAGGTGGCCCGCATAATCAATTAGGTTGAAGACCACTGGTTTACATACTTAAGCCTGATTCACTGCTGAAAAAAAATCTTGGCCTATCTTGATGCATTGGAAATTCCTGCAAGGAAACGATCATGTAGGCGTTTTTTTCTGATCGCAGTACGCAGTTGAAAATAAATGTCCGTCCAAAGTTGCTGTAGAAAATTTCTGCAAGGAATCGGCGAGAAATTCCCTGAGCGATCTAGAAAATGCTCTAAAACAAACCGATTTCTTTGTGTAGTCTTAAAATATACTAACAAAAACATTATTGAGAATGATTGAAAGTCAAATATAGTGGATTGGCTGATCCACCAATAAGTCACAACATATTTTAAATTTTATGTGGTAAGCACATAAAACGACAGTAAACAAATCCAATAACTGAACTAAAATCATAAATCAACTTGTTGTTATGTTTTTTTATGCCCATCCCAACATCATTAAATCATCCGGCTGAATCCTTGCAGAGCAGAACGCAAACTCTTCAAATATTTGAAAAAAGAAAAACAAGATTTTCGTTTCTGTTACGAAGAGGTTGTGGTGGAGAGCGGGTTTTCCCGATCTTCGAACCGGTTTCCGCCAGTGATTTATCAATGTTTTTCGAAAGTAGCGTCACATTCAACTGATAGGCGCCATTTTCTTGGTAGCCATGGCTACTGCGCCCATGGTCTTCACTCGCGGACAGGAGAAGACAACTTCTAAAACAGATAAAAACTTTTCGTTCGTAAGATATTTTGATTGTCCGAAGAAGGATGCTGCTGGCAGGGATCGGCGTTGCCATGGATACACGTCATTGGATGAATTGGGCGATGGTAACGAAGAATGTTGTTTGTGATAGGGTTCGGCGGCAATTCTTGTCATAAGTGCAATATTTATTACGTAAAACTTTTGCTCTCATGATTCATAGAATTCCTTTAAAAACCTTCAACGGAAAAAAGTTCTACAGTCATTACAAAAGACTGCCATTCGTTTGTCGCAGTCAGACTCAGATGTTTATGTGCAGAGTCATAAGAACATTTTTTATTGTTCAAATTATAGGTTTTAATTGCCAGCGTCAACAAACGACGTGTTTATGTGTGTTTGATTTTTGCTTTCGCTTTGTTTTGATCGCTTTTTACTGCAATTTTAGTGTCTCGCGGTAGGTGTAAATTAACGACGTGAGTATACACACATAAACGCGTGCGACTGGCTCGTAAAAAAGGCGGGTAATGGGTCGCGCGTTTCAGACCGGGAATGCCCATTTCGCACGTACATACGTCGTTTTATGTGAACTGATTTCTGGCTCTGATTCTTGCTTTTCATTATCTATTTTGCATGACTCAACATTTCCGTTTAACTTCCGCTGGTACAAATATATTAACGATGCTAACGTTTCCTCCACGTAGGCCTGATCAACATCTGCTCGGCGCCATCGCTACAAGACTTCACCCCCGTTGAATCCGGTGGTAAATATGTGACTTAACCTAGACACGTTTCTAACCGATTTTGGTTCGCATGTCATTTTGTTTGTGACTCACGGTTCGGTTGCTTCCGTGTAGTGCATGAAACTTTCCTTCGGTTCGGTTCTTATAGCATGCAAGGTTTCATTTCGATTGTCTTCCCACTCCTTTTTAATAAGCTTCTTTTGGTTTATTTCTTTTCATGTGTCTTCGTTCCCATTCCTATCCTCAGCTTCTTGCTTGGGGTTTGAAGTTTTATGTATTTCAGTCGACGTTGATGCGGTTGCTACGATTCGTTACCGTGGTGACGGATGCCATTCTCTTGACTGTTGGTCCGAGTTGGCTGTGAACCAATCGCATTGTTCCAAGCTGCCGCTGCTGTTGCCTTAATTTTATACACGAAACTGGAGTTTTTGTGCGGTTTGTCTGTGTGTATGCTGCATGCCAAGAAGGCTCCGGCTTCTTTCGAAACGTGAGTTGGTTAATTTATGCGAGTCAAAGTTTTACGACTTTTGGAATTTATGACGGGCGGGTTTCTCGGTTGCCCGGACGAGCTGAAGAGGACGCACAAAAGAGTGATCGATTGTAAAATGAAGTTTGGGAAAAAAAACTCAACGATGAAAACAAATTTGATCGGATTGGTTGCTTCAGCTCGTTAGAGCAACCTGATCGGTAGCCATAATCCGTTAGAGCGCAGCTTTGAGAAAGCGACCGGTCTACTTTCAAATTCGATTCGAGCAGCGAAAAGGGATTTTTTAAGTTGTCTAATTTTGTTTCTACGTTTTCTGAGCATAGCTTGACATTTTTTAGATGTTTTGCTCCTCTATATGACGAGAAACCAATAGAAAGTATTTAAATTAAATTTCATTATTTGAAAGACGGATAACATAACGAAAGCTCGCGTTTACAAACTGCAAGGGAGGCCATGGTGCGAGGATGAACACGACTAAGTTGTATGTACGCAAATGGATGAAAGTTTTAGTCTAATTTGTAGTTCGTCATTTGTTTAAGGTGAAGATGCATCGAAGCCTAACTTCAAATGTTCAAGAGCACGAATCTCGAGAACTAAACAACCATTCAAACTTAAAACTTAATCGATTGGTCACCACCAGCATGTGACCAATTGATTGAGTTTTCAGCTCAATCCTTCTTCTGGTTCTCCAGATTTGTGCTCTTGAAAATTTGAGGTTTGGCTTCGATGCATCTTCACCTTAAGCTGGGAAGCTTGGAAATAATTGAAAGTTGATAATTTGGAAAAGGATATACGTGATGATTGCCGCAACTCATCTATTTATATCCAGCTTCAAATGTCAAACGAGCCACCGGTGTTTAGCACCAGATGAGCCAAACCCGGTGTGAAAAGGGTTCCTCGCGGGAAAGCGTTAATGGATTGTTTCCCTCGTTCATAAGCACATGGCCATGGACCGTTGCAGCAGGCTAGTTAGCACGTTTGATGGATCAATCAGAGACCAAAGGTACCGCGCGCCATGGTTGTTGACCGTGTGAAAGCTTTCAGAACGGGAGCACGCTTTCCGGGGAATTTCCGGGAATGGGATTGGGTGATGTTTTGCCATTCAAATATTTAACTGTTATAGAATGTTGACTTATACAACTTATATGATTATCAAGAGAAAAAAAAGCTAATAAGCTTATTTTTGATCGGTTGCATTTTTACAAGAAAATGTAAGTATTGAATCCGGCAGTGATCAGAGTCCGAGATTGATACCAATATTCGTCAGGTAACTTTTGAGAATAGATATTGTATTATAACAAGTTTTTGAGTTGTTTGATTTGACGTTTGCGCACTACGGTCATTTAATTTCCGGTTGATTAAATTAGCGTTGATGTTCAAGTCATTGTTATACATTGATAATTAAGCAGGCACGTTTTTTTGTCTGTGATAACATTCAAAAATTAAACACATGAATATGTGCAGGGGCCATCTTTAGTGGAGTGTTTAGAGTCCGCAGCTACAAAGAAAAGCCGTGCTGAAAGTGTCTGGGTTCGATTCCCAGTCGGTCCAGGATCTTTTTGTAATTGAAATTACTTGACTTCCTGGGCATAGAGTATCATCGAACCTGCCACACGATATACGGATGCGAAAATGGCAACTTTGGCAAAGAAAGCTCTCAGTTAGTAACTGTGGAAGTGTTTATAAGAACACTAAGCTGAGGAGTAGGCTCTGTCCCAATGAGGACGTAATGCAAAGAAGAAGATGTGCAGTAAGCCGTCCCTTATTTTTCTTAAATTCAAAATGTTCTAAGTTCGTCATTGTAAAGTGCTCGTATTGGTAAGATAAAAATCAGGTAAAAATTTGAAGTCCGTACGTGGACGCTAAGTGGTCCCCCAACGGCCCTGAAGGTATTAGGCGTAGATGACCACGTGTGCAAAATCAAGCTCGCTGCTCTAGTGCACGCAGCATGAGTACAAAAAGCCACCAGTAACATATTGTTATGCGCGCATTGATAACCAGCATAGAAGTTTGTTTTCTTTGAGATGATTCAAATATTACGTAACACAAAATTTGACAATTTTAGGCGTCTAAATGAGCTTGAAGTTAGAATGAAAAAAATTGACCTTATATTTAGGAAAAATGGTTTAACGATAGTTACTAGATTTCTTTCAATGCTACCGGGTGACCCCGTTGGTTTAACCACATTTAATCTGAACACTTTTTAATTTGTACCCCGCTAATTTGCACATCGTTCAGATTAAAAATGGTTCAAACGTCATTTAGACTAGACGTTCAAATTAAAAATGAACCCCGATGGTTTGCATGAGAGTGGCACAGTCGAAATACATTTTTGACGAAAAGTTTTCCGGACTGAAGCGGGAATCGAACCCACACCCCTTGACTCGATGCGGCTAAGTGCTTGGTAACACTAACCGCACGGCCACGAAGCCCACAAATTCATAAATATGACATGAGATGGAAAAACATATGTTTGGCCGCCAGTCTATATGGAAGCTACACATTTCCAAAATATCATGCACTGATACCATTCGACAGCCCAAAATTAATGATTTTCCACCAGTGCGCATCGTACCTTCGTGCTGTGCGTACACGAATTCTCTCTGCTCTTGGAAGTTTTCTTAAAAACTACCTAAAGCAATAAAACAGTACTTTTCAGTGCTACACAAACAGTACTTTTCAGTGCTAAAATTAAAAACGGTACTTTTCAGTGCTACTTAAACAGTACTTTTCAGTACTATTTTTTATACTATTGATCCCTTTACGATCCTTGTTTGGACCCGTGCCTTCGATTTTTCGTTGGACCCGTTGGCGAAAGCTAGCGGTGGTAATCCTTCTTGGACACCGTCTAGGGAAAAAACCTCTCGAAGGTCACGTCTTTCTCGTTTATTAACTAAACATGGTATCAACAACTAACAAACGGAAGGGTGAATCTCTGAATTCACTACTTCCTTCCAAAAAAGTGGGTTTTAAAACTGTCACTACACGTGGCAAGAATGGAAGAAAGGACGCTTCCCCGGAATGCGAAGTTTCTTCCAAGGGTGAAATGAATAATTGTATTGAAATGAGCAATCAGTTCGATGCTCTAGACAAATTTTCCGAACACCAAATCGAAGCAGCCTCTAGCCCAGGCTCTTTGATTCAAGTGAGGAAGCAAAGAGTGCCACCTATCGTGGTCAGTTGTTCCGAATTTGGGGGATTTAGGCAGGAGATCTTGAACTCCATTAGGGGAATCAAGGTTTCCTTCCAAATCGCAAAGAAAGGAGACTGTCGCGTTTTGCCGGAAACTCTTAAAGATCGCGAACTTCTTCTCAGATATCTTGAAGAGAAGAAGCACAAATTTTTTACTTATGACGACAAAACTGAACGTTTGTTCAAAGTCGTCTTGAAAGGTCTCTCAAGTGACTATAAGTCACCTGAAGAGATCAAAAATGGAATAAATGATTTACTTGGATTTTCCCCAGTCCAAGTAATCATTATGAAAAAAAGAACCCAATCTGGCATTGTTCGGAAAGGGCTTTCTCAAGAATATTATTTAGTTCACTTTAACAAAAAAGAACTAAATAATATTAAAGCTTTAGAAAAAGCTAAACTTATGTTCGATGTCCGTGTGACCTGGGAACATTTCCAGAAACCTGGAGGAAATTACCAGAACCCCACTCAGTGCCGTCGGTGCCAAAAGTGGGGTCATGGTACGAAAAATTGTCGCATGGATGCTAAATGCATGATTTGCGGAGGTTCTTCTCACGCTAAGGACGACTGTCCTGTGAAAGAAGATACCAGAAAATTTCAATGCGCCAATTGCAAGGGCCCTCACAAAGCTAACTTTTGGGAATGCATTTCACGCAAAAGAGTCGTTGAGGCTCGTGCCAAGCAGATGAAGGATAATATCCGTTACGATAACGGTCGTTTCCGGAATTTGCCTGGTAGAGTATCGAACAATGCTCATTTTTCAGTTAACGATCGCTTGATTAGGAATCATACCCACCAGGAAGATCATAATCATGCTCATTCACAAACAAATTTTAATCCGTCGGGTAGCCGTTCGAATCTTTCAATTTCGAATGTATCTACCCACGGTAAATCCTTTGCCGATATCGTAGCAGGTAATTTGAACTCTTCCCCTGTTCGTTCCATGAGTACCCATTCTACTTGTTTCAAATCAAATGGAAAAAACCCTACCGCCACAGGTAACTCCTACCCCGCTTCTTCGTCTACCGAAAATTCCAATGGGAAATCATCAGATGATATGTCTGCCTCTGATTTTAATTTTCTAACTGAACAATTGAATCTAATGATTGATGCAATGTTCAAAGCCACCACTATGACTGAAGCAGTCCAAGTAGGTGTAAAATTTACAAATAAAATTGTTATTGGATTACGTTTTTCTAATGGATCCAAATAATAATTTAAATATTTTAAATTGGAATGCTCGTTCTCTGAATGGTAAAGAGGACGAGCTGTTTAATTTTCTTACAGCTAATAACGTGCATATAGCAGTTATTACCGAAACTTATTTAAAACCTGGATCCAAATTTAAAAAAGATTTTAACTTTTTTGTTTATCGTAATGATCGACTTGATGGGGCATGTGGGGGAGTTGCAATCATCATTCATAGGCGTATAAAACATCAACTGTTTTCGTCATTTGAAACTAAAGTTTTTGAAACTTTAGGTGTTTCTGTTGAAACACAGTTTGGTAAATATACTTTCATAGCTGCCTATTTGCCTTTTCAATGCTCTGGACAGCAAGTTAATTTGCTCCAAACTGACTTGCGAAAATTAACTCGCAATAAGTCAAAATTTTTTGTCATTGGTGACATTAATGCCAAACATCGGTCATGGAATAATTCTCAAAGTAATTCCAACGGCAGAATTTTATTTGATGAGTGCTCTTCAGGATATTTCTCAATTCAATACCCTGATAGCCCTACATGTTTTTCCTCTTCTAGAAATCCATCTACGATTGACTTGGTCTTAACCGACTCTAGTCATCTTTGTAGCCAATTAGTTACTCATGCTGATTTTGATTCTGATCATGTCCCTGTTACATTTCAAATATCGCATGAAGCGATTCTCAATCCTATCAGCTCCACTTTCAATTATTTACGAGCCGACTGGAATATATATGAAACGTATGTTGACTCTAATCTTGATGTTAACATTTCTTTAGAAACTAAAATTGATATTGACAATGCTCTTGAAACTTTAACAAATTCCATTGTTGAAGCCATAAACATTGCAATTCCAAAATGTGAAGTAAAATTTGAATCCGTGATTATAGACGATGATCTTAAACTCTTGATCCGTCTTAAAAACGTGAGGAGAAGGCAATTTCAACGCACTCGTGATCCTGCTATGAAAATTATATGGCAGGATTTGCAGAAAGAAATCAAGAAACGTTTTGCAGATTTAAGAAACAAAAATTTTGAAAATAAAATTTCTCAATTGGACCCCGGCTCTAAGCCCTTTTGGAAATTATCTAAAATCTTGAAAAAACCTCAGAAGCCTATACCGGCATTGAAAGAGGAAAACAAACTATTACTAACTAATTGCGAAAAAGCTCAAAAACTTGCTATGCAGTTTGAAAGTGCGCACAATTTTAATTTAGGACTTACTAGTCCAATTGAAAATGAAGTTACTCAGGAGTTCTCAATCAAGAGAACGTTTTCGAAAATGCCTGGGAGACTGATTTGGAAGAAGTGAGAACTATTATTAAAAAATTCAAAAATATGAAAGCTCCTGGCGATGATGGAATTTTCTACATCCTCATCAAGAAACTTCCAGAAAGTAGCTTATCATTTTTAGTTGATATATTTAACAAATGTTTTCAATTAACATATTTTCCTGACAAATGGAAAAATGCTAAGGTTGTTCCAATTTTAAAACCAGACAAAAATCCTGCAGAAGCTTCTAGCTATCGTCCAATCAGTTTGCTTTCCTCCATCAGTAAACTTTTTGAAAAGGTTATTTTGAACAGAATGATGGCCCACATCAACGAGAATTCAATTTTTGCCAATGAACAGTTCGGATTCCGCCATGGACATTCGACCACTCATCAACTTTTACGTGTAACAAATTTGATCCGTTCCAACAAATCTGAAGGCTACTCTACTGGTCTTGCTCTTCTAGACATAGAAAAAGCATTCGACAGTGTTTGGCATGAAGGTTTGATTGTAAAATTGAAAAATTTTAATTTTCCAACATACATTGTTAGAATAATTCAAAGTTATCTGTCAAATCGTACACTTCAGATTAATTATCAGAACTCCAGATCTGAAAGACTTCCTGTAAGAGCTGGTGTTCCCCAAGGCAGCATTTTGGGACCAATATTATACAATATTTTCACATCTGACTTACCTGAGTTACCTCAGGGATGTCAAAAATCTTTGTTTGCGGATGACACAGGCCTCTCCGCCAAAGGACGAAGCCTGCGTGTCATCTGTAGTCGATTGCAAAAAAGTTTGGATATTTTTTCTTCATACTTGCAAAAATGGAAGATTTCTCCTAATGCTTCCAAAACTCAACTAATAATATTCCCACATAAACCAAAAGCTCTTTATTTGAAACCTTCAAGTAGACATGTTGTCACGATGAGAGGGGTTCCAATAAATTGGTCAGATGAAGTTAAGTATCTAGGACTCATGCTAGATAAGAATTTAACTTTCAAAAATCACATTGAGGGCATTCAAGCCAAATGTAGCAAATATGTAAAATGTCTCTATCCCCTTATTAATAGAAAATCAAAACTTTGTCTTAAGAACAAGCTTTTGATATTCAAACAAATTTTCAGGCCAGCCATGTTGTATGCTGTACCAATATGGACTAGCTGTTGTAATACCAGGAAGAAAGCTCTGCAGAGAATTCAAAATAAAATTTTGAAAATGATTCTGAGGCTTCCTCCCTGGTATAGTACCAATGAGTTACATAGGATATCCAATGTTGAAACATTGGAACAAATGTCAAATAAAATAATCAATAATTTCAGGCAAAAATCGTTACAATCTTCTATTGCCACGATTAATGCGTTATATGTTTAGGTTAAGTTAGGTTAAGTATATTAAAAACATTTTTTTTTCTCTTATAAGCAGGTGAAATCAACTCACCTGTAAAAAATCTGAACTGCTACGGCAAGTGAAATGTAATATGTTGTTAACAAAATGTTAATAAAATCTTAGATTTGTTTTACCAAATTAGGATGATAGTGTTGTCTCTAATAACACAGAACACCTAGATATAAGAAATAATGAATGTAATGTTTGGAATGATACTAATAAAGAAATAAAAAAAAAAAAAAAAAAAAAAATGATTTTCCACCAAGAAGTGAATAAATGTCATGTCATGAATTATAAAGTTGCTCTGACCATATTCTTCCCGTGAAGAATTCCGATAGAACTTCAAATGATCACTATAGATCAATTCAATTGCCTGCGTAGTAGTGCAATGTAGACAAAATTTTCTTCGTTTGTGGTGAGAACTGTCATTGCTTTTGCTAGCGAATGTAAACATAAACAGAATGGCTGCCGAGCATTCACTTCTTTGTTGGACTGAAGTTGACCGAATGCTCAAATGACATCAAACAAACATCGATACGTTTTAGTTCTGAGGAAATTGACATATGTAAGATTGATCGTGCGTTGATGTTCGTGGCAGTTTACTTGTAGACCTCTATTGGAAACTCTTGTTCCGTTGTACAGAGATCCAGAGAGCAATTTTACGCGGATAGATACATTTTGAGCTCTAGAATGAAACATTCCACAAAGTTGTTCGTTTGGTGTTATTGAAAATACTTTTGATATTTTTTACTCATGTACAGAAATTATAGTATAAATGCTTTATCAAAGTTGTAGACCATTAATTTTCAAGCAACTTTGCCATGAAAAGGGTTTGTTTTGTAGCTCTTTAATTGACTTTAATTAGAGCTTTTTGCCTAAGGCGACCTAGGGTGGTCCAAAGAAAACTTGTTTGCTGGCTACAGCGTTTCAATTCTAATAGCTCATAAAGTAGTCTATGCAACAAGATCAAGAATGCTGTGAAAATTGTTCTGTGATCTGTCAAACTTGGGTACCAAGTGTAGTTCCAAGAAATTAAATTTAGTAATAGAAGTGGTGCCTATACTGAGTTTTTGTTCACTCTGTCACCTATGTACCTTTGAGAGTTACTACTGTGCTATTACTATGGGAGGTATGCTCGTCAACTCATTTATGGGAAGTATGCTCTTCAACAGAAAAGTAAACGCCTATCTTGTTGCGTGGGAAATTTGGAACTCGCTGTATAAATTTCTTGGCCATTTCTTGCGAAGAAATTTTTACTTTTCTTGAGCGTACTTAGCTTAGCTAAAATAGGTAACATTGCTGCAACCGGCGCAAAAGAAATAACTTAAAACTCAGGGTAACTATGTTTCACTGCACCTGTAGAACAGCTGTATTACAGCGGGGATTTGCTGGTTGAAACACAACTGTCATCCAACTAGCGAATCCGACCCGTTAGTTGGAGCGACAGACAGCTTGTGAAAATTCTCGAGACTCACGCATCTGGGGAGAAAATCGTCACGAAACGCACATTTGTTCTATGAAGACTTCAATGCGATGGTGCTCAAACGTCAAAGTCAGTTTGCAATCTACTCTTGACATTCGAGTGCTTTTTAGTTGGAATTTTTCTCCTACCAATGAACAAAGATTTTCAGTTCAGAAAAAAATCAATAACTAGTTTATCAGACAAATGAATCGAAAACCGAAACTCGAATTATTTTCTTCATACCACTAGAACGGTTCAAAATTTCGTTTTTGATCCATACCGCTCATTCTAAAATTTGAGCTCATTTGGAAGAAGGCGGACTTTCAAAGGCGGTTTTCGATTCTTACTTACTAAAAATAAAGTAAGTAAGAATCGAAAACCGCCTTTGAAAGTCCGCCTTCTTCCAAATGAGCTCAAATTTTAGAATGAGCGGTATGGATCAAAAACGAAATTTTGAACCGTTCTAGTGGTATGAAGAAAATAATTCGAGTATTACGTCTGTTTGGCTGAGGATAAGGGTGCGGGTTATTGTTCAAAAGTTCTCAAAACCGAAAATTCGTATGCTCTACTGAATTCAAATCATATTAAAAGAGAAACCTCAAAATTTGAGCCTAAAATATTAACATTTAGAGGTGGCGCAGTGGTAAACGCGCAGCTATTCAGCATGACCATGCTGAGGGTCGTGGGTTCGAATCCCACTGGTCGAGGATCTTTTCGTAAAGGAAATTAGAGGCATAGAGAGTATCTTCGTACCTGCCACACGAGATATACACATGCAAAAATGGTCAATCGGCAAAGAAAGCTCTCAGTTAATAACTGTGGAAGTGGTCATAAGAACACTAATCTGAGAAGCAGGCTATGTCCCAGTTGGGACGTAACGCCAGAAAGAAGAAGGAAGAGGCGGCGCAAGCGCCTTGAAGGTGAATTTTCAGGTTATGAAAAATGACCTTCAGTGAAGTAAACAAACTTTGTTATTTTTCAACCGATTTTGAAACTTTTAGCATCAATACCTTCAAAATCAAATGTATGAAAACTTTGCAGAACATCAAATTTGACTAAAATCAAAACAAGTTTTAGTTAAAAGTAATTTATTCCAAATTTTTCCTCATTTTGCTAAAAATTTCAACTTTGTTTGACCATAACTTCATGATTACTCAACCGATTCCAAATCTTTTTACATGCTTTTGAAGCTAATTGAATTGTTTTCAAACCTTTCATACATCACATTTTACTAAAAAATGTCTCGACCAAGTTATTCAGCAAAAACATGTTTTCTTAACGCAAAATGCCAGTTCTTGTTTTCAAATTTTTGCCGGTTAAATGTTGTTTCTAAAGCTGAAATTGCTCATTTATTGAACCTTTAAGAAAGACTTTGCATCAATTTTTAAATAATTTTGAAACAAAAAATATGTTTGCATATGTAAAAAAAATATGCACCATTCAACTCGTAATTAAGGAAAGATGCTTTATAAATTTAAGTTTTATAGAAAAAATGCAATTTTCGACAAAAAAAAAAACTAAAACAATCCAAAGAAATTTGATATTTTCATTAAAAAATCATGTTTTTGGGTAGTTTTTGTTGAATAACTGTGTCAAAACCATTTTTTAGATAAATGTGTTGTATGAACAGTTTGAAAACAACTAAATTTAATTCAAAAACATGTAAAAAGATTCGGAATCGATTGAGTATTTATAAAGTTATGTTTAAACAAAAATGTTTTTTTTAGTAAAATGAGGAAACATTTGTATAAAAGTATTTTTAACTAAGTCCAGTTTAGATTTTAGACAAATTTGATGTTCTACAAAGTTTTTATAAATATAATCTGGAAAGTAATGGCGTTAAAAGTTTCAAAATTGGTTGAAAAATAACAAAGTTATGTTTACTTCACTGAAGGTAGTTTTTTATAACTTGAAAATTTATCTTCAAGACGCTTGCGCCACCTCTAAATGTTAATATTTTAGGCTCAGATTTTGAGGTTTCTCTTTTAATGTGATTTGAATTCAGTAGAGCCTACGAATTTTTGGTTTTGAAAGCTTTTGAAAAATAAGCCGCACCCTACTGAGGATGTACACTTAAATTGTGGCTTCCATAGATGAGATATGAATTCGTTGGACACGGTATCTAAAATAGAAACCTACGGGGGCTCAGATAGCCGTGTTGGTAAACGTGCAGCTATTCAACAAGACCATCCAGAGGGTGACCGGTTCAAATCCCGCCAGTAGGTAGGGTCTTTTCGGTTAAAATTTCTTTGAACTTCTTCGGCCATAGATCATCGTTGTGCTTGCAACACGAGATACAAATGCAAAAATGTAATTGGCAAATATACCTTTGTGGAAAGTGCGCATAAGAACACTAAGCCGGGAAGCAGGCTTTGTTGCAATTGGGACATAACGGTATAAAGAAGAAACCTAAATTTCTGAATATTATTTTATTTTGACACGCAGACTGCTTGAACAATATTTAATGACAACCACGTTCACGTGGTTGGAACATTTCACGTTTTTACCATTTACCCATATTCCACCTCCTAAAAATCAAAATTTTAAAACACCCCCTCGTTTGTTTCTCTACCATTCTCCAAAAGGTGGCCACTATCTGCAACATGTTACAACGATATTCAACAATCGATCGCTGATGGCGTCCGCCGACAGCGGATACGACCATTTTCGCTACCCGTCCTCTCTGGTGGGTCGAAACTGTGGCGACGAAGTTGACCGGGACGGCAGTCATTCGCCTCCGGTCAACATGGCGCATTTCAGCAGCCGGAAAATGGCAGGAGGCGATGGGATGACGGGCGGTTCAACGCAAGGCGGCATGATACGAGGTGAATATCGTTGTAACGCACATCAATATCTGGGGGAGGTGGAATTAGGCTTGCAGGATGGTATCCGTTAGGAGGAGCTGTCCTATTTTTTGGTCATAGGTGCTCCCAAGTAATAATTTGAATTCAATACAAGCTATAACGGATTCTTATTGAGCATGTCTTGTAATGTCTATATTCATTTCTGATTCTAAATTTGGCCGCTCTCATAAAGATTCAATGTTATGGACTAATCTAGAAACTCACTTAAATGAGAGAATAAGGTTTGAGCTCAGAGCGAATCGCCTTATTATTTGTCGGGAAATTATATTTTTCATACAACATATAGGGGAACTTACGTATTCCCGGCAGTCTAAGCCGATGCCGCGCTTCTCTTGTGATTTTCTCAGACATCAGCAGACAAATTACGTTTTTGTTTGCTTACATTTATGCGCTGATCAATCCTTTATCGATTCACACCGACAGACTTGTTAAACGCGTTTTGGAAACTTGTTTACAACGCTGCGAACATCTTTTGTCAGTGTGACTATTGTCGGCAGCCTCATTCTGTTCGGCAGCTTTCCCATAAGAGCTGCAAACGAATCGCTTCGGCAGCTCCAAATCAGTCGCATTTTGTGGCGTGTTCATTTGAATAGCTGACATCTCTGGCGAAATTGTTTGTTCCGTCTCGGAAATCACGTTAGTGGGTAGCTGACAGAACGAAGAATCATCTGAATGTTTTCATTGGTGTGTTTTGATAGTAAAATATTGTGTATTTGGCGTTTGAAATTTGGTTGCCGATAATAGTTGCAGGGTGCCGAAGCCGTAAGTCTCTCTAGGTGTTTTTCGTTGCTTGAGTTTCATGAATTACTCTCTGGGCAACATTAGTCACCATTGGAATGATTATCCGATTTTTACTCCTTAGACTAACAAAAATCTTAAGTTGTGTTAGTGGAAACGAATTCCGCGGGGATTCACATACAGACATAAATCTCCGTCAGCCAAACTCCAAGTTTTATCAACTAATTCCGACGAGCTGTCAGCATTGGAATTGATTGATTACTCTGGTGCTGACAGTCATTCCTATCACCAATCAATCAAATGCGAAGCTTTGCTGTTTGCACTGGTGTACCAGCCAGATTTCTGCGCCCATTCCGGGTAGGGGAATTTTTGTTTGCGCCCATTACCTGTGTACCCATCATCCTTTTGGGAAACCGACCCGTACTCCGGCGGATCCTTTTTCCGCCTGCCGAAGGTTTCAGAGGGCTCAAGGAAAAAAACCATGCAAATAAGCGGCATTTATTGCACTGCGAGAGGTAGTTGGGAGTTGGATGCACACCATCGGCAAACAACAAACAGCGCAAAATGGATATTTTACAGAAAAATCAATATTTTACAACTTAATTGGACCATCTCCGAGTGCCGCGCTTCCGTCGCTTCGTGCTGTCGAAAGTTGAAGCCATCCGCAGCGACCGATCGACCGCCAGGAACCGGCAAGGAAAGGGTCCATGTTGCGCTGTTGCGTTTGACCTTCCCATTGGGTTTCGCTTATACATAGCTTGGGCCTGGGGCAGATTTTATGGTGCCGAAACAGACAATTTGCACGTTTTCAAAAATGCATAAAGCCGAGGGTTACGAGAGAGATGAAACTTAGTTCGATGACCTAATTAGTTGTAAAAAAAAAGTCGACTCTCCACATCTCGATGTTCTACGTCTCGATATCTCTCTCTATGTCGATGATTTCTTCGGTGCCTTCATTCTGCATATAACTTTTATCTCTCCATATGTTGATATCTTAATATCTTGATATTTTGATATCTCGATATTTTTTTTTTGTTAATTTCATGCGCTATGGGATAGGATAGAGCCTGCTTTTCAGCTTAGTGTTCAACGAGCATTTTCATAATAACGTTGCCTGAGAGCATTCTTTGCCAATGTTGTTATTTTCGCATTCGTATATGGTGTAGCAGGAACGATTGTACTCCATGCCCAAGGAAGTCAAGGAAATTTCCATTACAAAAAGGTCCTAAACCAACCGAGAATCGAACCCAGACACCTTTAGCATGGCTTTGATTTGTAGCCGCGGACTTTACTAGGCTAAAGAAGGCCTCAATAATGTTATTCCTATAGTGACTCAAATATGATTGTAGAAGCTTTATGTAAGAAAACCAGGCAATGCAGAATTCGCTCTCATTTGAGTATGAAGCACGATCAAGCCAGCAAAGAAAAGCATCGCATCTGTTGCGGTCCACGATCGTCATTGTATCGCAAGGTGTAACAAGTCTGATAAATGGAAGCAGCGAGCAAGAGCCCCAAAGAGAGAGCGATGATAAAATCCATTTTTCTCGCTTGTTTACCGTTGGGGATAGGTGTTTTTCTTTTACTGGCACGATAAACAATCAACTTCCAATAGCAATCGTGTCCCCCAGGCTTGGAGCATGTTTAGAGGGGTTTTATCATGCACTACTATCCCCCCAATCTGATCATAGTTGTAGCAGTATACGATAAACATCCTCACATAATATGCAGCATGTTATGATAGTTACAGAGAGTGATACGTGAGAGATTCTCTCAATTTTCTCAAGATTCAATCCCTAAAGAAAAATAAATGGAAAATTCGGATTAAACGATACATGTTATAAAATAATGACATAACACGGAATTTATAATGTTTTAAGATCAAAAAAGACACTAGAGACAGTAAATATAAATTTGGTTTACTGTATTTGGTTTATTATATTACCAAATGTCAATTGAGACCAACTGTACCAAAACTTACTTTATTCTTATCAAAATTTATACAAAGAAGAATAAAAATATGCATTTAATAGCTTGTAAATACATAAACAAAATCTCGATTAACAAAAAAATATTTAGATATTGCCGACAAAATATGGAAAAAAAGAGTTTCGAATTTTTTAACATAAAGTACACAAATGAAAAAATCGTATAAAATCATTTTTGTGTACAACTTTTTACTTAAATTTTTAACATTTTTCATGTCTTCTACAAAGTTGTTAAACATCTTAAAACGCGTGTTTTTGCTGAACATTGTACTTCTCTATCTCTTAAAGTAAAAGAATTATCAGTCGAATATGTTTTAATAAGGCTTATTTGTTTGATAGTTAAAACCCATGCGAACACGCTTAAAGACAAAAGTTTTTATCAAATGCCGAAAGGGGAGATATGGTACTTTTATGATTTGTAAGAGTTGTCTGCGCCATTTTGCGCCGAAGCCAGTTGTAGAGGCCTAAACTACCCCTTGAAAAAAGAGTAATTCATGAATAGCTTTGTTACTTCAAAAGATAGGGTGATGATATGTTCAGCAAAAACACGGGTTTTTCTATGACAAACAACTTTGTAGAAAACACAAAAAATGTATAATAGATAGAAAAATTGTGTCTTGGACAAAGTTGTTTCAAATTTCCAAGTCTACAACTTTGTCGAGGACACCATATGTCTATCAAAAATGTTTTGAAAAAATATTTTTTCTATCTCACTGCTAGGTGGATTGATCACAAAACTTTTTTCGTCAAAATTTGCGCTTTAATATAGAAACTTCTCCGAACAAAGTATATCGCTAAAATCAACGGTTTGGGCGCTATTCAAAAAGCGCATGAAATCGAGAAAATAAAACACAGTGTAATGGTACTCTGAGTGTTGTGATTTGGATTTGATTTGTGATTTGAATTTAGCATTAACATTAAGCAATTCGCACTAATTTTGTAGGTGGTACAGTCCTAGACCGTTGTATGAGGGTTGCCTCCTTCCCGTCCGATGCCATTGTCAGAGATTTGGGACTAACTTCTGACTCTTAGACAAAATTGACGCATACTCCAATAGTCGAAAACTGTCCTAGCTGTGGAATGTTGATGAGATAGGTAATGCCATAGGATATGTTTGGTAAACGTTCTGGCGAGTAAACCGTTGATATTTACGTATTGGCTGCAGATTAGAACAAACTCACCTTATTCATTTTTCGAAGCTCCATGTCAATCCGCCGATCCTCTCTCAGTGAGTAATTTTCGCTGAGACCGGCACACTATTTACACTTGGTCTTTCGAAATGTTCAAATTTATGCTCATTCGAAAGCTCCTATCAAGTAAGTGAAGAAACTGTATTCTGTTGGTCAAATTGATGGACCCCTCGGTAGTAATCTTTAAAACAGTTTTTGAAGACCCCTCGATTTTTGAATTCCTGGCTCACTCAAACTGCCATAACTCAGAAATTTCTTCGTTAAACCCTGTGTAACACTAGCTCAGCTTTCCAATGATGCAAACAGTTTTAAAATAGGTGGTACGAACACCATGAAAATTCAGAACCCAAATGGCGGCTATATTCAATATGGCCACCAAATATTTTTATTTATGCAAATGAAGCTTTTATGTTTCCTCTTTCCAAAACAATGTTATTGTCAAGGGGTTGTTGAAGAAATTTATGTGTTATGGCAGTTTGAGTGAGTCAAGAATTGTCAAAAATCGAGGGGTCCTCAAAAACTGTTTTAATTATAACTACCAAGGGGTCCATCAATTTGACCAACCGAGTGCAGTTTCTTTGCTTATTCGACAGAAGCTTTCGAATGAACATAAATTTAGACATTTTTAAAGATCAAGTGTAAATATTAGGCCGGTCTCAGCGAGAATTACACAGTACATTTCATTAAAATGCGTAAATTCATCCAAGGAGGTCATTGACATCATCATGGAAACGTACAACCGCTCTAACTACTTCTCTCCATTGAAAACAGGCGTCGCTCGACCGAATGTCAGATACACTTTTAAATTGTCTCCTAATACCACAGTACAATTGTAAACTCCGCTTCACTTTAATACAGGTCGGACTCGATTATCCGGAGACTCGATTATCCGGGGAATCGATTATCCGGGATTCGATTATCCGGAATTTTAGACTCGATTATCCGGAATTTGTTTTTTGATGTTCTTGTTTTTCAATTTTTATGCATAAATCTGAAATAATTTGGTATTGCAATATACAATATGAATGGTTTTGCAGTTTAGAACGTATTTAAGAAAAGGTAGGTTTGAAAAAGTGTTTTTTTTTGTGTATGCTGGTAAATTTTTTTCTTGTAAAGACCCCTACTAATCATAGAAAAAATGTCTGGCTACGCCACCGCATCATATAAATAAAATAACGAAACAAGATAATATTTAAGTTCTTATGTCAAAGATTTCAATTTTTTTTTCTTAGTGATTCGATTATCCGGAGTGAAAAAAAAATCGATACTCCGGATAATCGAGTCCGACCTGTATTATGAAAATTTATTGACTTACTTCAGTGAATGCAATACCTGTACTCAGAGTGAAAGGGAGTAACGAAAGTAATGAGTTCAGGTATTGCATTCACCGAAAAAGCCAATAAATTTTCATAATATTGAAGTCATTCGGTGATTAAACCTTATTAATGTAGAATGGCAAAGAAATCTAACTTCAGTTCGCATAGGATCACTTGGGTAAATTGCGAGATTAGGCGCGAAAAATCCAATAAGTAACGTCACTTTCGTATCAATCTCCGAAAATATGCCAACAATCGATAGAACTGTTACATACGCCGAACAGTATAGTTAGGGTAGCTGTACCAATAGTGGAGGTACTAAGCACGATTGAACTTCATTAAAACGCCCAAATTTAAGATGCACAATTAATGTACATGTTAATGTTGTAACGGGAAGTAACGACCATTGACTTAATGAGATAATAATAACACAGACAAACAGACGTCACACTCTCATCATTGTCCATCGACCACCTTTTTAACGGTCGATTCAAAAATATGGTAGGTGGCCAATCCACCACCCGCAGCGCTCGCATCGTTTTTGTTCGCGTTTGACGTTTACACACTACCGCCATCTGTTGGCCTGTCGGCCAATCACACTTATTTTAGCATTGGGCGTAGATGTCCTCGTGACTATGATTTTGATCAAGATTTGTTCTAAGTGTTACGTCTGTTTGTCTGTGATAATAATAATACCTCCACTATTGGTACACTGTTCCTTTAGTTGTGGTATATTTTTAATTTGTGTTCCTATAGTTGTGGTATCCGTTGTTCTCTTATGGGATCCTCCACTATAGGAACACTTTACCGCAACTATTGGTACAAGCAAGTAAAGTTTTAGCAACTTTAGTGATATTTCATCTGTTTTGAAGTATTTTGAAAGCTTTTTCAACTATTTCGCGTATCAACAAGCCAATACGTCGATTTGCAGTATCGGTTATGTGGTTAATGTAATAAAATCAGTGAAAACGGCACTACCGCAACTATAGGAACACCCACAACTAAGGGAACACTTACCCTAACAGATCGAGGCGACAAATTTTTGCATATCTAGTGTTAGTAGACAACATCTAGCCGTTCAAGACCAGGACGTTAGGCAACGATTTGTCGTTTCGATTGTGTTGTTCACACATATGGCCCTCTGGTAAAACAAACTTTCAACTTCTATTCTTTTCTCTCGTTGCTCGCCTGCGATTCTATCCATCTTGTCATTTCATTACTTTCGTTACTATCTTTCACTCTGAGTACAGGCATTGCATACACCACCAAAAAGGCAATATTAAAGTCATGCAATATAAATGTAAAAATATAATTTGAGGTAACTACAGAATTACAATGGTAAAAAGATACGTCAGGCGTAAATTTTTGAGTCATCTTACCTTGAAGTTACGCCAACTGTGCAGGGATTATTTGCTGCTCTGTATTATTTCATCGTTTTACACACGATATGGCGCAAGATGTACGAGTTCGATATAATCGAGGAAGTAGTATGGCGCGCATCTGAGATTTCGATGGAATTCACTGCCCTGCCGTGAAGCGGAAGTCAGTCCCATCTGCATTTTGGTCAAAATTAAGTTAATATCTGTTTTAACATATTTCCTAATAATATTTCACCTATGCTAATGAGACAACATTTTTCGTTTGATAAAATTTGGGAAAAACACTAAATTGTTTATATTTGTATGGAAACGACTTTCAAAACTTCTCAGCTTGTTTTCTCAATGCCTACTTTTTACAGATTACGACTAATGTAAAAAAAACATGCCAAACCTTTTCCAATAAATTTGTGTTACTATCATTGAACACAACACAGTGGATTCCCGTACTGACATCTCACACAGTCTGAAACTGGAGTACAATAATTCGGATTATTTGATCAAGTTCTGTTTGTAAATTGACAAGATTTCCCAGTATTTTCGCTGTAAAAGATAAATGAATACCAAAAGGGCATTGAAGAATGTTTTGTTTCATTAATTGTGAATGTGTTCAAAGTGCACATTATTGAGAAGCTGGCACGATTCCAGTACACGCAGAATAATACTGTAGGGTTGAATCTAAAAACTCACTTATTAGAACTAACAATTCTGATTTGAATTGAACCAACCCATCTGGTGGTTCGTTTCTAAGTTGGTCATTTTTTGAAACAACAAAATTCTGCGTCGAAGGTAAAATTTATGCTCGATTTTAATTTCAACAAATTGCAATTGTTGTTTCAACAATACCATTTTGTTGAATTAATCAATTTTATTTTTAACTGTCGCCATTTTGTATTGAGAAGATAAACAGAAAATTTTGATGCGAAAATTAAAATGTGCTGAAATTTAAAAACGAAGTGTCCGTGCGATATTTGGTGGCATGTCATAATTCAATTTAATGACATTATCATTTCAGTAATCATATGACAAAAAGAATTCTACTACGCTTGATGGTGATGACAGTATAAAGTGGTGTAAATATAGAAGGAATGAAAGCTATAGGTAAATATTTGATCAAACTGGAAGACAAGATAATATTTTTTATTTATTTTTTCACTTCAGAATATCTCAAATTAGCTTCGGCCGGTGGTTCAGCTGTGGCGTTGGTATCGGACTAGATCTTGGCTTACATGTTATAGTTCGAAACACATTCAATTATTATTATTATCTGGAAAGCTCTTTCTGCATTAAATTATTAGAAATAATAATAAAATTTATGATTCTTTTTTCAATGTTTTGGTTTCGTTTATGTCAATAAACATTATTGTAGAAACAACAATATTTTGGTTTTTGTTTCAACGCACATTTTTTGTTACTTCAATATGAGGTGTTTTTAGAATCAACAAATTATATTTTTGTTTCAATTTTATTTCTTTTTGTTTTTGACAGCTGGCTATTTTGAGAAATTTTTAGAAACAACAATTTATTTTGTAGGAATAAATGGAAGTAATCATTGAGTCAACAAATAATACCGATAAGCCGTGAGTCAAAAATAAAATTTGTTGAATCTATACAGAATTTGTTTGCATTTACAATATTTTTCTCTGCGTGTAGGTATGAAAATTAAGAAAAAAAAAATACTGGAGTCTCACAGAGTCTTTTTGGTGATATAAATATGATTATTTATCAAAAACTAATGAATTTGCTTATTGGCGTAACATTCAATGCGACCGGCGTAACTACAGTTTATTTTATATCAGGCATATTTTACGTGTACTTCATCTTCCACTAGATACTCTAATGTCGTGATAGTATTTGGGTAAGTTTAAAGATAAATTTACTTGAAAACAAAAAAATAATACGTAATTTGTTTGTTTGCTGTAAACATCAATGTCGATTTTATCGATTTCTTCGAATCTGCAGTTACGCCCTAAACGCGAAAAATGTGTTCTTTGTTTCGATCTCTCTCAATCTCGATGATCCATTTAATATCGAAATGCGAGAGTCGACTGCAATTGGATGATTCTTACAGGAGAAATTAAGGAACAGACTGACAATTGATGTTTTCGGTCATAATGCTTGATTGTGTCTGGACCAGAACGAAATTACATGTCAATTTGTAAGCGCCACCAAAGTCGTCTCGAGGGAAACATTTCAAAAATTAGCACTTGCTTCGAATTGCCTCATCTCTCGGTAGAGAGATGGACCAGAAGTATAACGCACAACATGCGGTTATGATTATTATGATGTTTTATCAAGGGAGCGACAAGATGAATGTACAACGCTTTGCGGAAACGAGCCTCATTTCGCGCCAAGCTTCACGAGGGGTGAGATGTGAACGATAATGTGTTTCGCTAGTTGAATGCTAGCTGTATATGAAATCTGTTCTGCTTTGCTCTAATATTTAAAGCAAAAAATGCAAAGCAGGCGCGATCTATGGCTACGCGAATCCTTAAATTCTGTCACCCCGCAGTTATCTCAGAAGGCGACTGTAGCAACGCAAACTTCCCATCTGCATTGCGATAGCAACGGCACATTTTGTCCACATTCAAACGCCAACTCCGATCGTTCGGTTACCATGACCACGGCTAGCAGCTTATACAGCCAAAGAGAGGCGAGCTTGTCTAATAGATTTGGCGACTTTAGTTTTTATTCTTTTACAACACCATCCAACACATCTAACGTGGCAGCCATTTCGTTGTTACCCGATGGTCGTAAACATTAAGGAACAAGCCGAATATAAATAAAGAGGTCCTTAACAGAGCTAACCGCTCTGCCTTTTTTTTGTTCACCATTCCTTCGCCTTCCGGAGTTTCTCCCATTCCGAGCCGGCGGCGTCCATGCTTGTTGAACAGGACACTTCCATCTAGAGAATATAGTGCGGTATACGGAACGACAGCATACCCAGCATGAATCGTTCCCTAAAAATGGACAATGTTGGTGCAAACAGAACCCAGTGGGATCTCACACACGAGATAATAGGAAAATAAAATACATAAACAATTCCCCCTTTACGAGTATTCCGTGACTCATTTCCCCCGGACCCGAACCCTCCTGGAGGAGGACCATCTCCGATGATGACAACAATGATCAAGAAGAAGCCGAAGAACCGTTTGCCGTATTTAGTGGCTCGGGGTTTGGTTTATCGGCGTTTTATAGTTTGTTTTATAGTAAATAAAACAACTAAATATATCGTATATAAACTACCCACTCACAGTCTCCTTCGATGGATGGAAACCGGACGCCTTGGAATACGCTCCAACATAGATGGTACTTAAGGGTATGGGTTCAAAAAGCGACCTGTCAGGGCTTGCAGCAAGATTTATGTTTGTATGTTGAAATTGATTTTTAATAACAATCAGCGTGACGCTTAATATGTTTTTGCTGAGAGCGAAGGATCGACCGTAAACAACTTCATATGCATGCAGCCGGTAAGGCGTTTTCTCCAAACCCGCTTACTTGGATTATTTTCTTTCCGAGAAAATTGATTGGAAACAACTGTTGGCTGTTATCGAGTGCGTCCACGAGACGTTGTCGTCCTGAACTTCTCATTATAAAATGTAAATTTTATTGTCTATTCCGCGGAAATGGAGATAGTTTGACCAGAAGTGATTAAAGTTTATTGAATTACAAACTGAAGGCGCATTTCGAGAAAATGTTGTTTGGTGAGACCGTTAATATGCTTCGTAAGCGAGTCATGGAGCGAGATGAGTACTAATCGTTTTGATGCGATAGAGTTTGGAAGTGAGTTGTAACGAATAAGAATTTATATCTGTATTAGTTTTGATGGAGTTTCACATAATCACACTACTTTTTCGTCGAAGTAGTAGATATAGTTGACTCTTTCTTAGAATATTAGAATACATAACTGGAGATCTGAATTTAATGATTGGTTTAAAGCCAATAAGTTTTAACATTATTAGCTGTATTGTCCCGGACGCTATCCTAGGGCTGAGGAAGGGCTCCAACTCGTTATTTTACATTTTTAAAGATCACTACTTGAAAACAATCAATTTTACGCAAAATAACCGTCCTAAATCACGTCATGCTCGACATTGACGAAACCGAAACCAACCAGCGCAATTTCAACACGTTGCTCGATCTTGTCTTTCCTAAAAAATGTAACCTCAAATATTTAATCAACTTCCATCAGGTAAAACGTTCCAAGAATTCAAAAAGGTACCCAAATCCAAACGAGAGCACCGTAACACCTCGTTGATAAGCGCCGCAGTGATTCGCCTGTTTCATTTGTTTAAACAACACCGAACAGGGCTGATTACACGCGATCACAGCCATGAACCCACCCATTCATGGGCAAGGGGTTCCCAAAGAACATTTGAGTGACAAGAAATCAATGATTACATTGTATTTCTTAGAACATTTTTTAAGTAATCAATGTATATTGTATATCAATATATATGTAATTAATTAAAGGCGTAATGAAAAGTAATCAAAAATTATGCGTCATTTTGCAAAATAATCAAGTAATCAGCATTAATCCTCTGATAATCAAACATTAATAGTAATCGAGAAACAATCAATAAAAAAATCGCAGGTAATAAACAATACATAATTGGTAATTAGAGCATTGTTATTCAAGAAACTAATCAAATAGTTTGGAGTAATCCATACAATCATCAAGTAATCCAGTAAGAAGCTTGGAAATCACAATAATCTTTGTAAGCATTGAGTAACCAGAGTGATTTCTATAGGGGTGACAAGTATTCAATTCAGTTTGAAAACCCCTTGTTCATGGGCGTAGCAGTCCCCGAAACAGGTGAGGGGGAAAGATCAAAAATGAAAGACGAAGTCTCAAATATTGACAAAAAAAAAAACGGACTCAAACGGTCCGCGACGTTGAAATGGCTTGTTCAACCGAGTATAATCTCGAGCAATGGCTGATCCACGCAGGGTTCAAAAATTGGTAAACTCACCTCTGCTGGTTATCTGATGTGTTGTCCGGGCTTCGCTGCAGAACAGGCATTCTGTATTATCAGATAAATATTTGCACCGGTGTTATTTCGTGTTTGTGTATACCGTGTTCTTTGCCCTTTCTCGGTGTTGCCAGTTTGGAACTGTGAAACACACGAAAACACGATGTAAACAAACAGTAGGAACGTGGTACTCGAGCGAGGTTAGGTCGTTATTTCGAGTGGCCGCGTGGGGATGAGCAGTGGCTCTCAATCTTTTGTGGAAGGATCACGCCCATAAGAGTGAGTTACAGTGAAACCTCCATGAGTCGATATTGAAGGGACCATCGACTCATGGAAATATCGAGTCATAGAACAGCAATCCTTTGGAAAGCTGCTTCTAGGGACCATCATAGTTGTGCTTATTCTGCGCGGCGTGTGAGGTGACACGAGTCGAATGAGGTGACAATTGTCGACTCGCTCCCATTTGATTAACATTAGTCGTCTCACGTCACTCGCGGTGAAAGCGACTCGTCTCGACTCACACGCCGCGCAGAATAAGCACAAGTACCGTAAATTCGGGTGTAATTGATCAGTAGGGTGAAATTGATCACCGTGTCACGCGATTTTATTTCTTACTAATAGTGCACCAAGCTCATTCCAACTTATAGTAAATGAACGTTGTTTGTCTTAAATAATGTCTAATTGTGTATAGTGAAGTATTTTGTGCCACATAATGTTTAT